>NC_046161.1:87915426-88210426 GCF_011064425.1 Rattus rattus | reverse complement strand
AGTGAAGGCCGGCCCTTAGCCCCTCAGTCATGGCCCAACGTGATGGGCGCCATCTTGCTCTTGAGAGCTGGGCCGGCCGGCTATGACCCAGAGAGGGCATGGGGACAGCCTTTGGGACACTTTCCAAATACAACCTCAGAGGGGCCTATTCTCTTCCCCACAGGGCCAAACAAGAATACATAAGCAAAAGCTACCTGGGGGGTGGGGATGGTGGTGGATCAGGCTTCTTGTTTCTCTCCCAATCTGAGCGCTATTTCAAGAAGGCGAAAGTGTTTGTTTGGGGATCTGGGCTATTTGCTTCCTGGATCTTCTATGGGGTGATCAGACTTAAAACAAGCCCCATTCTAGGCAAACATATGCTCTATGTCTGTCAAGTAGTATTTTCACACTTTGGGGGTTTGGGGGAGAAGGGCAAGCCAGTAGGAAGGGGCCTCGCTTGTTCAGTATGGGCTGACGCACCGTCATCATCTTAGGGCTGTCTTGGTTACGGTTCTTCATTTCCTCTTACGCTGCCACAGGGACGTCAAGCACAAAGGTGAAACCTAGGTCGTCTGTTTTAATTTCGTCTCAAAACTCCTAGGTCTTTGCATAACCTGTCCTTTTTATGTTCTGGAAGTTTCTACTCAGGAAATTTCAGTTTCTGTGAAAAGCATTTTATTCACATGCATGAGAGCTGTGGAGCAGACAGGCATACAGACAGCTATATCTCTGTCCTTCTGGCTTCTCAAGTCACCTCCCGAGTAAGCATTGATTTTCTGCGTGTTTTCCTCGGCACACTAAGTCTGTTCGTCATACGTGAATGTAGTTTTGGGCACTGTAAAAATAAAATGTCATTCAGTGGAAAAGACAAATTCATTGTGAGCAAGTGCCCTTTGAGATTAACTATCACACTTTGATATATGGTTTGTAGGTTGTGTGTTTTACTTTTTAAATATAACTTTACAGACTGGGCCGTCTTGAAGCGAGGCTATACCGTCCTACTGTTCCTCTGGCTGAAAGATCTGAGCACAGTGTGACAAATACTTTGGTGAGTGCCATTTGTCCCTGGTGAGTCTGTACATTTAAGTCTCTAATTCTGCTTTTGTTGTTGCTGTTGTTGTTGTTGTTGTTGTTGTTGTTGTTGTTGTTTTAGGAAAATAAAGGGTGGTAGAGGTCCCAGATACTTCTGCACACAATGACAAGGGTTGTGTCAAGAGGGCACGTGTCCTGATAGGCTCATTGCTATCATTGACCCCCAAGTATAGATGGGCTCAAACACTGCAGTGTTTACCTCTTGGTCATGTGACGGTGCAGGTTAGCTGGGGGTAGCTGTCTTTCATGTATTCATTCAGATTCAAGGCTGGGGGTGCAGTTCATTGTGAGACTCCTTGCCCAATGTGCCCAAGTTCCTTGGTTTGATCCTCATTAAACACTAACAGAAACAAGAAAATCAAAGTTTGAAGGAGGCTCCGCTGTCTGCTGCATGTGGCTTCCAAACGCCATGGGTGTATACTTGCTTTCCTCAGTAGAAGGAGCAAGGAGTGTCTGTAGGAGGTCCTTATGGGCAGAAGTGGTACACGGCACCTTCCCTCACATTCCATTGGCTGAAACCAAGACACATGACTACAGCTAACTACAGGGCAGCCGATTCTCAGAGACAACCAGGGAGATCTTCTGGGACAATGGTGATTTTCTTTGGCATTGAATGTAAAACCTCGGAAATGCTCACATATAAAGCTGTAGAGTAGAGTGGTTAGGGATGGGGTGGGTGGATGTTAGAAGATGACCTGGAGAAAGGCCTCATTTGCTGCCCTCCCAGAGGACCCAGGTTCAGTTCCTAGCACACACATAGGGCCTCACAACTATTTGTAACTCAAGGTCAAAAGGATCCAATACCTTCTTCTGGCCACCTTGGGCTCCAGGTGTGCACATAGCACACAAAATACTTCCAGGTAAATAAGTGCATACACATAACATAAAAATAAATAAATCTTTAAAAAGATATTAGAATGCCAGACATCTAGCTGCCCCCTTGTAAGCCTAGGTAGGAGACAGAGGCAAAGAGGTTACTCATGAGTTCAAGGCCAACTGGTCTACGTAGTGAGTTCCAAGCCAAATAGGGATATAAAACAAGACCCTATCTCAAACCAGCGGCAACAAATTATGGGATATGTTGAATTCCCAAATGGATACTCATAGGTTTTATCTGGTCATGTGGATAAAAAACAATGAAAGAAATTTCCCAAGGTGCCTCTGTTCATTCTGATCTTAAGACAAGGTAAACATCTCCCTGCTGCCAGTGGCCAGTGAGGCAGGAAGGGCATCCCCTCCCCTGCCTTATTTTCCTTTATCCATTCATTTGTTCAAGGCCTTTCTTGCTTTGTTCCTGATGTACTCTTGTGTCCAGAAAACTGGATTGAATTTCTCAATGGGATTCTGCTCCCACAACCAGGAGCTACAGTAATTTATCAAACATCCCTGGAGTTCTGAGCTCATGGTTCTGCCTAGTCCTGGGGACTTTGGGTGACAATTCTACCCAATCTGTACCAGGCCCTGTGATGCTAAACTAATAAGAGGGGTCCTCTAATAAGAGACTTCAAATAAATGTATTAGAAAAAACATTTTAATATAGACTAAAAGACTTGGGCAAGAACATTAATGCTACCCCCATCAAAATATAAAAAATTATACTATATATATATACATATATATATATATATATATATATATATATATATATTCTTCAGGAAAAGTCTCATTTGCCCAAACAGTGAGAGGTAAAAGTATGATCCCTACTTGGAGATGCTTAGCTGATTTTTTACTTTGTGTAGGTTTTCAGTCGCTGTAGGTCTTTGTACAATCCTCATCTCACTGGTAAATGTCAGGAAAGAGCCCCAGGAAAGTCTCTGCCTGGGCTGCATGGTGCATAGTTCTCTAGTTTTGTGGTCAAAATCTGCCTGATGAGATTCAATCTTGTCACTGGCCTTGATATTCCTGGCTTCCATATTCCCACCCTGAAAAATGAGCATTGTCCATTGTGTGGGAGGATCTGTTACTGGCCAGTGTGACGGCCTCTTAGTTTGCTGTTTGTACCTTCACCTCAGGAGTGGACTGAATAAATAACGATTTTTCTTTTTCAAAAAC
Organism: Rattus rattus; assembly: GCF_011064425.1. Taxonomy (NCBI): domain Eukaryota; kingdom Metazoa; phylum Chordata; class Mammalia; order Rodentia; family Muridae; genus Rattus; species Rattus rattus. The sequence goes on along the minus strand of NC_046161.1, from coordinate 88,207,303 downwards.
ATGCTTCTACCCCCGAAAGTTCGCCTTCCGGGGTTATCGAGGACTAAGTGTCCACTGAGTTGGGGGCTAAGTTAGAGTCAAGAGTAAAATATGCTGAGTGTAGCGGGTGTACTGCTTGCTGGAAGCAGGCATCTGAGGGAGTAAGTTGAGAGTAAGCACAAGGTTTCAAAAGTCTCGGCTTAACAGATTTTCAGGAAGCACAGAGCCAAAGGTCACAGTCAGGAAGAATGGTGTCATGGTCCACTCACTTAGGAGACTGGCTGTGTTGTAAGAAAACCCCTGGCAGCGTGACCAGAGGAGCGTGCATTTATTTTGGCTCACAGATCCAGCGGATTCACTCCATGGTTATTGTGGTTTGTGCTCCCGAGCGGAACGTCACATCCTAGCAACAGCAATGGGTGGTGGAGGAGATTCTCATCGTAGATGCAAAGCAGAAAGACATCTATGGAGGAGACCTATGAAGGGACCAGGATCAAATAGAGCTATGATGATATGGCATCACTGACTACTTTTTCCAGTAGGTTCCATCTGCCAAAGTTTCCAGAACCTCCCAATGCTATCACCAACTGAGGTCCACACTTACAACCCAGAAGCCTCTGGGGGAACATTCCGTATTCCAACCATAATACTGACCAGTCATGACTTGTTAATTTCCGCTGCCATCTAATATGATTCCCTCCATGCACACAGCATACCAGGTTGACACAGGAGTGGCTTCTGACGTTTCTAGCTACATTATGTGACAAGGAGAGGTGTGTGACGATCAAATCAAGTAATCAGGATTTCACGACAGGAAACTTGCAGTGTCTGGAAAAAAGCCGCAGGTCCTGTGGCCACTGACATTGTTAGGATGGCAGATGTGGTGGCCCCAGAGATGTCACCAACAAGGCAGGGTTGTGGATAAGCCTACACTTCACATTTTTAGTATTTGACATTTTGAAAATGGCGTCAAAATAGATCTCAGTGGAAAAGGGGGCTTTCGTAAGTTAGTTTCGCTTTGATCTCATGGTTTATTATTTTTCCACTTCAATTATACGTGAGTTGTGTAACCCACATTGGAGACACCACAGTCTGTGCAGAGTTAGGTCACCTGAAGATGTCTGTCTGACCTTGTTTGTCCTGAGGAACGCTAACAAGTTGAACACAGCAGTTTCACACGGGCAACAGCCGGCCCAGTTGGTTATTTTGACCTTGGGAGCTTTATAGTTCGCAAAGCACAGAAGTGTTAGCTCTCTTCTGCCTGGCTCAGGGTTATGAAGGCCCTGTTACCTCTTTTAGAGAATTTTGCAACATGCTCGCGTCACATTTACGAAAGCTAAGGATTCATAGTAATTGGCTTTGTCGTTTCTCACACTGAAATCCCCTAGTTCTCGTCAAGAACCAATTTGGAAATCACCACAGAAAAGAGTTTGGGGTTTTGTTTTTAACTCAAGTAGCCTCTGGCTTTTACCAAAATTTTAAAGTTCTTTCCCTCCTCCAAAATAGTGGTTTTTGTTGTTGTTGTTGTTGTTTGTTTGTTTGTTTTTTTCTGCAATGGTGAAACAGAGTGAGTGAGGTTCTACGTGCAGAATGGTTTGGGCAACACAGGAACGTGAAAGCTAAGTCAACACTCTGTGAGAACAGTTGCCTCCCTTATGGTCAGTGTTGGTGTCTCTGTTTTGGAGACCGCTGTGAAGTAGCACTGTTTTGAAAAGAGAGAAAATTGTTTTTGAATCACCTTTCCTTAGCAACGTGCCTAACCAATGAGCTATGACTCTTTCAAAGTCTCTTGATAAGGTGACAGGACCAGAGGCCCAAAAGGCTGCCGGCTTCAGTAAAATCCTTGAGAGAACTGGTTGAGTTCTCTCTGTGCCTGGGATTTTCCTGAGGGCCCTAACACACTGGAACAAAGAGGCTTACTATCTACCATGGACACAAGCTTAGTTACTTTTTTTGTTGCTATGATAAAATACCCTGGCAAACACAACTTCAGAAAGAAAGGGTTTATTTTGGTTCACAGTCTGGGATAGTCCAACATGGTGGGAAAGTCGCCGCAGCAAGAGCTCGAAGCAGCCGTGCAGAGCACATCCACAAGCAGGAAGCAGAGAGCAATGAATGCTCACCCTCAGCTTGTCTTCTCCATTTCCTACAGTACCTGATCCCCGCTCAGGGAATGGTCCTGCCCACAATTAAGATGGGCTTTCCCACAAGAATGAACTTAATCAAGATACATTGTATCACAGACATTCTCAGAGACTGACTTTTAAATGACAGTTTCTCACAGGTATACTGAGAGGCTAGAGTGCTAAGTGATGGTTGACACTGAACACTGACCATCCTAGAGGCATTGACCTTGGGCTGTACTTCCCAAGCATACAGCAGTGGAGTTAGTCTGACTGGTGTGATGGGGTTACATGTTTGTCCAGGATCTCATCACAGGCTATCATCCCGAATCACAGAAGGAAGTAGCCTGTGAGAAGGCCTTTCTCGTTGAATTAAGTTCTTTGGCATCTGCTCTCCCAAGGTTGCCTTGCAAAAGAAGTAGCTTAGGATTCCCCCAGGGATAGACTGCGTCCTCCATCTGCAGCTAGACCATGCTTGGCTAGACTTTCAACTTTATTACAACACTTCTCTTCCTTTTTCCATTCTATATAAGAAAAATTCCTTTGTAGTTTGTTGTTTTAGTCCTGGATTTTGTTGTGTGCTGGGTTTTTATTGGTTTTGTTGCTTCTGTCCCCTCTTACTGTTATATTGTAAACATCTTTGTAATTCAAGGAGTACTCTTTGAAAACATGATTTTTTAATGACTATTATCTTTGCACAGGCATATTTTAGCCATTTTTAAAAATGGCAATTTTGATTGTCTCTGGTGCCCCACTGTTACAAATATATAAACACTCCTGTGAATTTTGATGAACACCTTGTGGACAATTTAAGAAAAATTCCCAGAAGTTGAATAATCTGATTTTTAAGGTTACCAATTGGTAAAATCTGATCCAGAGGGGCATCTGTGTCTATTCCAGAACCCAGCCCCTTTGGGTTCCTCAGACGAAAATGATGCTCATGGGTCCCAGTGATGTCAGAAGTTCTGATCACAATCTCAGGCATTTCAGATTTATCCATATCACTCTGTGGAGACTTGGGCTAACCATGTCTAGGTTTCACCTGCTGTCTTTCAGATATCAGAAATATACATTTTAATGTGCCTTTCATATTCATATACACGCCATACAGGGCCTGAGACCTGCTTATATGTTACACATGCAAACACGTGTCTAGTTTGATACATATTCATTCCATTGGTGTTTATTACACAGAAAATAGTTAGGGAACCCTGAGCTAGTATAGGGTCATATTCTGTGTTGCTATAAATAACATCTGATAAATAAAGACATCATTAAATAAGATATTTATTCAGCGTATAGTTCTGGAGGTTGACAAATACGACACAGACATCTCTGCTCCAATGAGAGTCTCTGGACAAATGACATCACAGCACTGGGAACACCTGCTACACAGAGAGGAGGGATTCAGAGAAGGGTCAGGTTTATGTAGAGCAACGCCCCCATGACCTAATTCCTTCCAATGAACCTCCACTTCCTAAAGATCTCACTGCCTCAACGCCACCAAGCCTCCAGCACATAGACTCTGGAGGAAAACTACCAAATCCATAGCACACGTCCAAATGAGAAATTAACTTTTCTTTTTGGCTTTGAACTTTTGCTTTAGCTGGTATGTTACAGCACAAAGATGGTTATTAGACGGGGAGCCAGGAAACTATTGTAAATATGAGAGCAGTGCAGTAAACACAGGTCATGACTTCCCATGATCGCCCATAGATTCAGGGGCAGAGAGTGAACTAGACACAGGACCCAAAGATGCCCAACCTTCTAGAACCAGACAGAAGGCACCAACAATAAGACTGACTCCTGAAGCAGCCCCCTGCCTCAGCCAGGGAAATTGTATCTGCTCTCTGATAGGTAGGTTATACCTCAGGACTCACATGTATAGTTTAGACCTTGGGGTTAGGGACCCAGGCCATCCTCTGAGTAATGCCAGTCCCCTGTGATCTCTGAGACCTGAAATGGACTTAGGAGGGCAGAGAGCAGTCATCTATAAGATACTTTCCTTCAAAACTGAGCCATAGTGGGTCTAGGGAAAGAAACTAGGTCAGCATCAGGGCAAGAGCCAAGGTTAAGTATTAGGCAGAGCTCGTCAGGCCAGGAGACATGAACTGCGAAGTAGACAAAGCAAGGGTCTGGTGTGGAGCTCCCATGGATCCCACCCTGAGGAAGAACATGATGAAATTCCAAGCCAGGGGAGGTGCCCGTAAAAGTCTGAAAGGTGCTGTGACCAGACCTTCTCACCAGAGAAGTGGGAACGGTGGGCCAGACAGCAGGGACCTGAGTGTGGAGACTTAGAAACAGGTGAAGTGGTAGTCACAGTGGAAAACCTGTTGAACGAACCCAATCAAACTTAAAAACTATCATTTAAGAGGATGCATAATGGTCTATTGCCTCTGTACAACACTGCAGAAAACATCAACCCATGCCCACCTGTCATGTGATGGTCTGACAGCCCCCCCACTTCCTCTCATTCTCCTAACTCATCTGTCAAAGGGGCACATCCTGTCATGTGCCTCTCTCTCTGTCTCTCTGTCTCTCTCTGTCTCTCTCTGTCTCTCTGTCTCTCTCTCTCTGTCTCTCTCTCTCTCTCTCTCTCTCTCTCTCTCTCTCTCTCTCTTTCTCTGTGTGTGTGTGTGTGTGTGTGTGTGTGTGTGTGTTTTCTAGACCAAGTTTCTCAGTGCAGCCTTGGCTACATTGTCCTACCTTGCTCTGTAGACCAGGCTGGCCTTGAACTCAGAGAGCTCAGGCCTCTGCCTCTGGAGCACTGGGATTAAAAGTTTGCACCGCTGTCATTTATTTGTCTTTCAATTTCTGCCTCTACAGTCTGCTCCACTGTCTACAGTCCCCTGTTCAGATTCAGATACCATAACCCTGCATGTAATTCATTTGTGCCTACCCATGGCCACACTGTCAGCTGGTGAGGAACGACACCCTGTGATAGCACTTCTCCATGCCCGGGACACCAGAGAAGCTGCTGTTATGAACATCCTCACCATCTCATGGCTGTTCTCAGTCCCATATTATGGATACAAGCTTAGATCAGCAAAGATTCTAATGGTGTTTACGATCTCCCTCAAGCTGGGGCTCGGCTAATGGAGGCTGACATTTCAGGAATGACTGGGACAATCCATGTCCTTGCTGTGTTTGCTCCACGTGAGGTTCACAATCCTGTCATCCTACAAATTTTTCTTTAAAAAAAATTTTTTTTAGCCCTAGAAGTAGTGGTGCACATCTTTAATCCCAGCCAAAGGTAGAGGCAGGTGAATCTCTCTGAGTTTGAGGCCAGCCTAGTCTACATACTGAGTTCTAGGACAGCCAAATCTATATAGTGAAACCTTGTCTCAAAACAAAAATTTTTAGATTCATATTTTATGTGCATGAGTGTCTGTTGGCATGCATGCATGTATGTATGTACCTACGTATGTATGTGCGCCATGCACCTGCTGCTCACAGAAGCCAGAAGAGCAGGTCAGAGTCCTCTGGATACTAGAGGTAGAATGGTGTGAGCTACTATGTGGGTGCTGAGAACCAAACCCAGGGTCTGCTGCAATGCTCTCAACCACTAGGTCATGTCTCCTTCAAGCCTTCTCAGCTGATGCAGTCTTCTGATACATGACCTCTGGTCATTCAGAGGACGGAGTCCTTGGGCTAGGGAACTGGTGAGACTGATGCTTCTGCACCTAACCAGTGAGAGAGAGAAATCAGAGTTCTGTGACACCTAGACAGGGTTTCTGCATCCCACAGTGGCCCCAGCACACATAAGCAAAAAGTAAAAGGTGCTCAGTAGGACTCCTGATTGCCAGGTACTGCTGGTGTCCTGACTCCTACCTGTCTGTATTGACTCCATGTCCCATCTCCACTATGAGAGCTGGTGTCCCGACTCTCACCTGTCTGTATTGACTCTACGCCCCATCTCCACCATGAGAGCTGCATCTACCCATTTTACAACCAGAGCTGCAGGGAGAGTCTAGCACAAGATAACTCTGTCCCTTCCCCATGAATCTGTATCACCTCCCTTGTCCTGTAGAAGTGGGTGCCACTAGTCCAAGGGGTCCTTGGCTCAAAGAGGTTCAGCAGTCCCTGATGGGACATCCCATCACTGTAGCCAGGCACTACTTGGCAAATCTTCACCCCATGCAGAAGAGATCAGCCATTTCCCATTATCTAAATGCCATGGAGCATGAATGGTCACGTAGACAGTTATCAGGAAAGCTGGAACAGTGGGTGGTTTTTTAGGGACCATCCTACCCAGGGTCAGGAGCCCCAACTTTATTTTCATTTTATTGTAGGTGAGCAAAAGGAAGTGCTATAGATCTACAGGGATGACTCAGATAGAAAATACAACTGTCAGCAAGTACAGGCCGGGGCGTGAGAACACTGAATGCCTTGTGCCTTGTGAGTTACCGCTAGAGTGCTATACTTACTACCCATCCCCGTACTTGCAACAGGGTCTCATCCTGAGCCCAGGCTGGCCTTCAGTTCTTCCTTCTCCTACCTCTGCTGGGATCACAGGTATGCATCAGCTTCCTAAACTGTTTTTGTAACTTCTTGTGACTCCTCCCCACCACATTGCCCAAAAAAAGAAACAAAATGTTATTTTTTTAATTTCTTAATTTTTGTTTTCAAAATAGAGGACCGTGGCAGGTAAGAGCAATTGCTGTTCTTCCAGACGACTAAAGTTGACTTCCTCGCAACCATAGCAGGCTGCTATCAAACATATATATGCTTGAATATACATACATATATATATGTATGTGTATATATATATATATATATATATATATATATATATATAGAGAGAGAGAGAGAGAGAGAGAGAGAGAGAGAGAGAGCTACGGCTCCAGGAGATCAATGCCTCTGGCCTCCTCATGCACATATCATATGCAGACGCACATGCATAATTTAAAATAAAATAGCGTCTGGAGAGACAGCTCAGTGCTAAGGGACGTGTATTGTTCTTGCACAGGACCCAAGCTGAGTCCCTGCACCTGCATCAGGCAGCCTATGAAGCTCAACTCCAAGAGATCCACCATGTTGCTGAGCTCTTGGGACCTGTGTGTGTGTGTGTGTGTGTGTGTGTGTGTGTGTGTGTGTGTGTGTGTGTGCGCACATTCATGCACTACGTACACACAAATAATAAATTTAAATAATAAACATTTTTAAGTGGTTTTACGAAATGAACTAAGAAGCAAAGGACACGCCCCACCTCGGGAAGCCACGCCCCTATTGTTTACTTGGCCGTTCAGTGTCTAATTTGGGGTTGGTTAGGCCTGTTCAGTGCTCTGGCAGCTGTGACCTCACCCTCTGCTCCCAGACATCCCAGCTCTATGGAATGACAGCTTAGATATCCCTACACTCAGTGTCAAATGCCCTCTTCCTCCTCCCTGAGGCTGTAACTTCAAAGCTAGGTAAAGACCCCAAGATCTAAGAAATAGTCACACGGTGAAAATCGGGACAATCATCCTTCTCAGCCTGCTCCGTAATTCCATTTCCAGAATGTGCTTTGTCTGGTCTGCCCTTCATACCGATTATTCTCTTCACCTCCACCAAGCGGCCCCGCCCTAATGGAGGGAGATTAACCCTTCTTTGCCCCCTTTCAATCTCATTTCGCTGAGAGCTTGCTTCTCACAGCGCTGCTCACTGGGCGAGAGCACGGCTGAATGCTCCATGGCGAGATGGAGCCTTTCCTTTGAAGCACAGAAACTGCAGTTAAACACCTTCTTGCCCGACTTGGCCCTGAAAAGACGGTTTTGAAACTGAACTTGTTGGGAGTTGCCTGGGTCTGCAGCATGGAATTGCGTAAGAACCTGGGCATCTGGGTCAAGGGAGACTGAACTCAACCCCTCAGAACCTGCCGTCATGGAGCCCAGGGTTTATTTGTTCCCTGGCCCTGCAGAAGGGTCTCCGGCATCCCTGAAGTGTATGTGACACCCTGTGCGGAAGTGATACATCTGCATACATTAGCTTACCGTCCCCATTTCTACAAGACCTTGAGGAGGACAAAGGTTTGTCAGGCCTGGTAGGGAGCTGTTCATCGGGACAGGAACGAAGGCAGTTTGAGTCGCTGATTTTTTCTGTCAGGTTTGTGCCGATTGGTTTCGAAGCCATGCTGAACAACAGAAAATGAAACTCGCAGCTTATTTTTAGCCGCTCATGCTAACTCATGAGATGTTTCTTTGCAAACCAGATAGAAGAAAGGTGACTTCAACCAGCTAAATTTAGAATGATTGGCTTCCAGCAATTAAGCCTGGCCGTCTGATACTACCCACGTATCAGAGGCCCTGGGGCCTAGGGAATGTGCAAGCTATACTTACGATTTTGTTTAAAATGATTTTTAGTTCAGCTTTTTAAAGACGTGAGTGTATTTGCTTTGGAGAAGAACTGAGAAACACATTATAAACGCTCGTCTTCTGGCATCGGATCATTTTTGTGTAATCTACAACAGCTTCATAAGTAAGCGACAGTCTGGTATTTCTTCTAAAAGGAGCCAGTCTATAAAATCACAGGGAGCAGAGCCCTGCAAAGTGGGGGGCGTTGTTTCTTCCCCTCTGCCAGCACTATCTTTGAACTTGAGAAAGTGTAGAAGACATTTTTTTAAACCGTCTTCCCTGTCTTACAATTCTCTGAAGCACGTGCTGGCCCCAAGGGCCTGTGGGGATGACGAGGTCCTCTTTGGAGGCGGAGGTGATCTATTAGCTCACCACCATTTCCATTTCCCCTTTCCTGTCCCGGGAAGGGTAGGTTTCACAGCTTCTCAGTCAACTCGGGGTTTTTCCTTGAGGAATGAGTGGTAAAATCTTTAAAAGGTCTTCGAAGGGACCTCCAGGGCCATTACTTTCCACATGGGCCAAATTCTGCACTGCTAGAAAGTGTCTTGCTAACCCCAAAATGGAAGGTGCCCTTGGTGGTGAGGGAACTAGTAAAAGAGTCCCATCCTTGAGTTAGGAGTCAACAGCACACTCTAATGGGCCATTCTACTGCATGAGGCAAAGCCCGGGAGACACAAAGACCCCACAGGAGGCAAGCCCAGAGACCCGGATAAAGATGGCTACTTCAGTACACAAATTCTTTCTGTGCTTTCCGTTCTGTCCAAAGAAAATGGAATCACTAAGGAATGCTGGTTGAGCTGCCTTGGCTGAGGTGAGGTACACAGCTAAGACTCTGAGCTGCAGATACATTTATCTGACAAAAGAGAAGACCTAGGTTCAGCCTGGGAACATCTGTTGTCAAGGGGAGGTCCATATAGGAAGGGAGGATCCTCTTACATGAGGTACAGGTGTACCTCCATAAAGCTGGGGGCGGGGTGTGATTCTTTCACAGGAAGTACATGCTGTCCATCCACAGGAAATCCTGTTTATAGTCCCACCTTTCATTCTCTACCTGATTATCATTCTCTCTAGAGAAAAGAAACTTAGCTAGACTAGCCTATCATCATGTCTGTCTGTTTGGTCAGTGGCAAACAGTCCCGGTAGCAAATGGGTCTGTTATGGGAATGCCAGTGACCCACATGGACTCAAGGTCATCAGATTCTACCCTTCAAATGCACTGGGGTGGGGTGGGGGGAGCAAAAGCAAAGATCACGCAGTTGCTGAAGCTGACGTAGCAATGCTCATTGGGAAGGTAGCCTGTGTTGAGGGTGCTCCAACTGAGGATGTCTAGTGGACTAGCTTGGGTCAAGGGGCAGCCCCCCTTCCATCTCACCAGTTTTCCCCTTTTCTTTGTTGAAAACCTCATGTCTCAGTTTTCCCCCTCTTCCAGCTCTTTCTTGGTGTAACCACCTCTGTGTGGTCCTCGAGGCTCGATGCCTGACTCTCACCATCAGGTCTTTACCCCATGCTAATGTCTGGAAGTAGAAAGCCGATGTCTAAGACCTGGAGGCGTCTTAGTGCTCCAACTGTGCAGACACCCGCCCACTTACCACCTCACTACACAGAGTGAGGTCATCCTCTCCTGTTCCCAGGCAGGGTGGAGCAGGTTGATAAGGAAACCCCTTAGACAGAGCCATCTCACTGGCTTACAAAATAACCTGCCACAGACACGGGAGGCAGGGGGTTGGAATCTAGCTCTGGGTCTACCCAGCTGAGAAAGCAAGCCGGGGTGGGTTCTTTTAGGATCGCATACAAAATGGAACTTCTATCCATACGTACAGAATGGATTTTAGTTAGGAGTAAATGAACAGTTGAAATCCCAACACTCAGGAGGCAAAAGCAAGCAGATCTCTTGAGCTTGAGGGGACTCTGGTCTATAGCGATCTTTCAGACAGCCAGAACTACGTAGAAAACCTGTTTCAAAGAAGGAAGGGAAGGAAGGAAGGAAGGAAGGAGGGAGGGAGGAAAGAAGGGAAGGAAGAAAAGTGAGCAGCTATTGAACATCATTCATTCATTAAAATGATGCATTTAAACACGTAGTTGAGAAAAACATCTTACTGTCTTACACAAAAATCAGACTCTCAAAAGCACACATAGGTCATGAAAGAGGACTTAAATAACTTAAATGTTTTTCTACATTCAACTCTGTCATAGTTTTCTCTTGTTTATGGTGGAAAAGTGCATTAAAATGTAGTTGAGAAAGAAAGGGTAAATCCTGAGTGGAACTCCTCGGCTTCAGAATGGCCATTGTGCGGTTTTCATTGTGGTGTATAGCATTTGTGACTGCAAAAGTCTTTGTTTGAGTGGCTTCCTTAGTCTAGCTATGTGGTGTTTTTATTTGTGAGTTCATTACAATAAAGTAAATTAAAAAAAAAAAAGTCCACTAAAACCATATAGGAGCCGGAAAGGGCCAGGGAGGTAGCCCCAGGTCTCAGTGTGAAAGAAAATAAAAATGAACACAACAAAAAATGGTGGACATCCATCCTGAGAAATAGCTACCACCCCCAAGACTGAATCTGCTGTCTACATGCGTGTGTACGCATGGGCATCTACCCCCCCAACACAGACATACCTACACAAACACACAATAAAAATAAAATACGGGAAAAATACATGTTGGGGAAAAGTCCTCGTAATATGTACTTGATTTTCTGTTCAAGATAAGAATACTGTTTGGAGTTGAAACTAAGCCATCCTTGATAGGTGCATTGACTTCTTTTTTGTAACTGGAATTAAATTCTAGCTAGTCGATATGCAAGACACACAGTTCAGGTGTTTTATTTACAAGTCGTAAAGCCTCGATTGGAGCTATTCTAACTCATTTCCCAGCCATGTGTCCCTTGTTACTTGCTGGTTTTCCTGGCCATGGGTTCACAGTCCCTGTCCTCTGATGGCGGTCTCCTCCACTCTCTGAGTCCTTTCTTCCTCCTCCCTCTCTACCTGCAACTGAATACCCGCCTACATCACTCTATTGCCCAATCATAGGCTTTAGCCCTTTATTGACCAATTAACTTGGGGAGCAAAGTTACATAGCATCACATGGTGTCTGTGACTATCTCCTCATGGGTGGAGGGAACCAGATCTTGGGGGGGGGGGCTAGTATTTAGCATTTGAATACATAGCAGTACCAGACCACTCCCTCCATTTTCTTTCATTGCTAATTTAGATTAAAAGCCAGATAATCTATAACAAACTTGTTCATAAATGCTAAACCTAGTAGGATGAAGGAAGTCAGCTCTTATTTTTAATGCAATGAATGGGTGAACTAAATTATTAAGGGTGTCATGTGGGTCAAATCTGTATGTATGTGGTGCTAGGGAGGAAACTCGGAACCGTATGTATACTGAGTTACACCCCAAACCTGAGCTGTAACACGGAGAAACTGAGCTTTCCTCAATGAGATGTTAGCACTTGCAGAATTGGGAGCTTTTCCCACCCACTCTGCATCATGAAACATTTACGAAGTGCAACAAACTTACCTCCAAAATGGTTGCTCTGCCTTCTATTCCTAATTTCCCAACATGGCCCATTTAAGATTTGTTTTGTTTTGTTTTGTTTCATTCTCTTTTCAAATGGCTGGGTTCCGGCTGCCTCTGGCTGGTGACAGTTTAGGTACCCACAATTCCCTGAGCCTGGTTCACATTAAACAGAGATAGCCACAGCTACAGGGAACCAGGGTGCTCCAGGAGAACTCTTTCTCCCCAGTATGTCATCGCAGTGGAAAGACTTCTGGAGTTGTTTGGAGAGAATTATTTTGGAGTTACTTGCAGTAAGCAGTTTCGTTTCATGCCTTAGCTTTCCATCGTCTAATCTCAGATTCCAATCCTAGTCTTAGTATAACAGTGATCTTTAAAACTGATGATAGTAACACTGTAGGATACAATTGGTATTGTTAAATTAGAATTTATTGATATAACATAGTTAAAATAAGGATGGTTTTCAGCTTTGGTCAGTATACAGAAGTTCCCGCCCAGATCTCTGGGCAAGATACAGTCATCAGAACCGTGATGGACTTTATCAAAAATGTCAGCTAAAATATCATCCCATTATTTTCTAAGAGTCTTTTTTTTTAATGTATGAGTGTTTTGGCTACATATATGTCTGGGTATCACAAGTGTGCCTGGTGCTCAGAGAGTTCAGAAGAGGGCATTGGATTCTCTGGAACTGGAATTATAGATGGTTTTGAGCCTCGATGTGGGTGCTGGGAATCAAACCCAGATCCCCTAAAGAAAAGCCAGTTTTCAACTGCTGAGCCATGTCTCCAGGCCCCCTCCCAAATTACTTTAAGTCTGTTATAAATGACTTTATTGAGGGTGAGGCAGCACAAACCTTTAATCCCAGCATTCAGGAGGCAGAGGCAGACAGGTATCTGTGAGTTTGATGCTGGACTCATTTACATAGTGAGCTCCTGGCCAGTCATAGCTAGACAGTGAGATTCTGTCTCAAGAACATAGATACTAATTAATAATTAAAGAAGGAAAGAAAGAAAAAGAACTCCCATATTGTTTCCAGGTCTGAATTTCATCAACCTTATAAAAAAATTTCTGCCTCTTACATTTAAAATTTTTAAACAACAATATTAAGCATGGTGAACATTGATTCTTAAAATCAGTCGACTAGCTAACCTGATCATGAGTGCCCCTACTTGTATTTGATTAGGTATAAAATGAAACCAGCTGCGATGTTTTAAAGCCATGAATGGCATCAAGAAATATCATGCAAACCAATTCAAATGTTTATAAACCGAGGATTCCTGTGGGACCCAGTGCCCTGACTTGATTTTTTTTTTTTTAAATGAGAAGAGTCAAGCTCTGTTCAGACTTGAATTATGCACTTTGCATAAGCCGTGCCATTTAACTTTAACCCACAGGCCTGGAGATAAAATTAGCTCCTCCTGCAGAATACAGAGGCCATGGGCAAGCAAGAGCGTAAGTCAGAGAAAGACGTCTGCAGCCCTGCTCTGGTCTCTAGCTTGTCCTTGCTGAATTGTTTTGGGAACCTTGTGTTTGACTTGTCAGAGCCTACAGTTTTCATCGGAGGAAAAGGGATTCTCATTTAAGCTAATGACTGTGCATATTCCCCGAGGATGAGTGAGGGGCCTGCCATTCTTTTAAAATCCTAAGCAAATGTATATCTTTGCCACTTGTAATCGTGATAAAGCTTAAATAATTCAGGCATGAGCATGGCTTTTGCTACGCCCAGTATAAAACAAGATTTATTGGTGGACAGCATCTACCCAGACTCATTCCCTAGAATATTTACAGCTAGAATTCATGTTTGTTTAAACCATGTAGGCTTGGTAAATATATCATTTGCTCACTGTTTGAGACATCACAAAATAACATCCAATATCTGTCTTTTTGTTCATTTTGACAAAGAGTAAACAAGGATGCCCAAGAGAGAGGTGTGGAAACTCTTAGACCTGGCACCTCGTTGTAAGGAGTATAAGTGTGGGACCCAACCACAGCTTCCGCCCTTCCCTATAAAGCCATGGTTCTCAACCTGCTGCATATCAGATATCCTGCATATCACATATTTACATTATGATTCATAACAGTAACAAAATTACAGTTGTGAAGTAGCAACAAAAGTAATTTTACGGTTGAGGGTCACCACTACACGAGGAACCGAATTAAAAGGGTCGCAAACGGCATCAGGAAGGCTGAGAGCCGCGGCTATAAAGGAATGTACACTGTTACTCACTCGTCTCCAGGGAACCTGGGATGGATGACCGCTGCTGTCACTGTCATTTATTATCCCAGACTGAGGAGGCACTCACTGGGCTCAGTGTAGTCACCACTGATTCTGTATCTTGATAGTACGTTGTGAACCTGTAATGTGAATGTCCAGCCTTCAGATGTCATTCATGGGACTATCTCAACAGGCTGTGTGAGTCACATGCCAAGCTGTTTCCTTTAACTTTCTACTCATCTTGAAGGGATCCTGTAATGATATTTTTGAGAATTCGGGAATTTGTTTTCTTTGAAAAAACAAAACAAAACACAGAAATATTAGAAGAATGCGTTTTTGTTTTAACCCCAGGTATGAGGATGTACTGCTGCTGCTTCTGGACTGTCTGAAACAGCTTACTATGATTTGCCTCGTGCTTTAGCAGAAGCATGATTTTGCCAGCTGCTGACTTTGGGATTCTGGGGACTTTTAGAGGGTATATTAGTGCTAGGGCCCGGGAGAGGCATGGTGGGTGGTTGTTATTAGTTTAGGGAGGTTGTTTCCAGTTTGTTACTAGACTAGTCAAAGAAGAAACAAAAGGAAAGAAATTAGATTCAGTGACCTCTTTCCCTTCTATCCTTGTTTCTTTCCTATCTCGTGTTGGAGGGGGTGGGGGCAGGAGGAGGGGGCAGGGATAAAGGCTAGGAAAAAGAAGCCACAAAGTAGCAAAGACCAGGCACAGGATCCTGCTTTGTAGATGACCGTGGTAGTTACCTTGGTGCCTGTAACTCCTCATAACTGTCTAATTCTAGACCCCCTCAGTAAAGAAGGAATTAGCACAAGGACACTCCATTCTAATATTCTGTCACTGTCCATATTAGCCAGAGCTTAGAGAGTAGTGATATGAGGGTCAGAAAGATGGTGCCACCATTGCTGTTAGACCAGGAACTACTGTTTTCCTTAAAGCCCCTTTCATTTCTGGGGTTCCTGTGGGAGAGAAGTGAGCTTCAAGAAGAAGGCTTGCGAGGATCAGGTAGGACCCCCCCCCCAAATCCCCGCTTCCCGACGACCTGACAGAATAAAGCCTGTGGGCTAAAGATGGGCATGTATGCTTTCCACACATCTAGAAACCACTTCTGCCCGGAGGAAGAAGATATAATTCAAACTAGAAACAACCCAGTTGTGAAGCCTAGTGCCCAGGCTGAGATTTTTCAAATGTATTTTCGCCTTTGAGCAATTTTTAGGACACATGAATATTTTGCTGACCTCGTTATTTCCAGGCAGTCCTCGCAGAAGCTAGAGTCGCTAAAAAACTGACAAACCCAGAAAATATTAATTCATGGTTGCATTGTTAAAATTAATTAACATTAGCATGTTTGGTGATGCAATAGGCAATTAAAGACCGTGTGAGAGATGAGATGAAAAATGTAAAGATATTATGTATTTAAAATCAGGCCCTAGCATTTCATAGAAAGGCTGGCTTATAATGACAGCTCTGGGGTGTGTATGGTCTCTTTGTAGGAAAGAATCTCTTTTGTTTTCTTAAAAGACTACTTGGTATACAGCATGCTATTTTTTTTCTTCTGTTTTAATCTGCTGATAGGATCTTTAAAAAAAAAAATCTACCAACCTACTCTTATTTCACTTTGGTTTTATAGCAAAATAGTATTTGCTTATGAGGTACTTCTTATAAATCCTGAATAAGCAGACATTTAATAGTTTTTTTGTTCCCCGCGTTAAATGTTTTGTTGCAATTTGAACTCGAATATGTGTATGTATGTGTATGCGCATGTGCTCATATGCATATGTGTGTGTATGCATGCGTCTATGTCTGAGAGAGGACGGGTCTGTGCACAAGAATTCTTGAAGGCTTTTTTTAAAAATTATCCTTCATACTTAGGAACTGGAGTCTATAGAAAGCGATCACATTTATTACGTACAGCCACACTAGGTCCCATCAATCCTGAGCAGTGGGGGAGTGGCATGAGGAAGACATCAGATTTGGTGTCTGAGTAGATGAGACTTAATTTTCAGGAAACATTCCACTCATAAAATGGATAACAGCCCTGCATCAGTCCTGACCTCCTAATGTCAATGCCATGGAGCAAGTGTGAAGGTAAAATAAGCCTCTAAGTCAGACAAAGGGACGTCGCCTCTCAGCACACATCCCTTCTCGCCAGTATATACTATCCCCAGCCTTTTGCTATTCCTACAACGGGCTCGCTCGCTCTGGAGGGGGAGGGGGAGGACAAATCACTCTATGTTTGGAACATGTACGGTATGCTGCTGTACATCTTACGATTATTTAGGTTAATATCCTAAAGATAGCTCTAATTCTTTAAGAAGGCCAGCTGTACATCTGAAGGAAGCTGGCATCGGTTTCTTTTCTGTACTGATTTTATTTGGTTTCACGTGCATCTTCATACCATCCTGTCTGCAGCGGTATCTGCCATTCTGTACTGCAGATACATTTAGCTGGATACATTTACGCTGCCTGTGGTTAAAGGTTATAGAACGGATACAGACAACTGATCATGCATTCTTCTACAAGGCTGCCGGCACCTTAGGGTTTTGGAAGAAAAAAAAAAAACAATCTACAAATGCTATTTTCTTTATCAGAATCCATCTTCACTTGGCAGTAGCTTAATAGGTCTGTTATTTTTTTTAATTATTATTTTTATTTTTCTTGCTGCTGCTAGCGATTCCATGAAATTAACAGTCTATAAAATGCATCCCCGAACAGATACCTACTGCATTGCAAGCTCTCTCCAAGAAGAGGATATGACTGTATTCACTCCAGCTGACTTCCTTCCTTAGCACACGGACTGTTTGATTTGCAGAAGCAGACGATTCATTCACTGTGCAGCCGCACTGCCTAAGTGCATGGAATGCCTTCGACTGCCTGGTTGCAGAATTTGGAGTTTGCTAAGCAGTGGTTAGTGATTGGGCTCATCTTGCATCACCAGTTGATGACATTTTTCTTTGTTCCCTCCTACCCAGTTGAACCAAGACTCTGAGGCTGATATGCAATGTCACTTACAACATTAATCAGATACTGCATTTAAGGTGAGCTATCCCTTGCCGCCGCCGCCTCCTCCTTCCCTCACGCTCGTGTGCTGGCTGCATGCAGTTCGTGTCTTGCCTGTGTGAGCCTACGATGGCAGGCAGGATTAGCCGTGCTGTGCTGTGTGTGCATGCTGTGTAGAATTCATTACACGTTGCCTAGTATTTCAGATGTGAGTATGTTAATGCTCTTTCTGCCACATCATCTGGTTGGGAGGACTTGTTTTGCCTCATTACAACCTTCGTTATGTCGACATGATCTTCCTTTCAGGATTCATTTGCTTTTCATCCCATTCAAAATAAGATTATGTCTTTTTCTTTTTTTCTTTTTTTTTTAAACAAAGCCAAATAAATCCCACAAACCCCTAAAACCCAAACAAGAACAACAAAACCCTGTTACCAGATGGTGTCTCCCCTTTCTTCTTGCATTTGCTGTCTTTTAAATAATGTATGTTGTATTGTTAATTAATGTGAATATCAAATTAAACACCCGAAACTTACATGTTTATTATGCAGGTAGGAGGCAAGGTGGACTCTATTTTTAACTCACAGGCACTGCGTCCTGTGCAAGCAACTCCGGTTCTCACGTCCGTATTCGCAGAGCCGGTCTCAGTGGTTTGATTTTCAGCAAATGTGACAGTGGCCTTTGCAGTGGTCAGCTCTGAGCTTTGAACTCTCAGAGGAGTAAGGGAGAGAGAAAAAAAAAATCAGCCCAGCACCTCCTTGGTGGCAGCCTCAGAGAATCCTTGGATAAGGAACTTCGTTTTTTCAGTCCCTGTTTTGCTGTTGATAAATTCAGTCCTCGTGATCACAGGCTTTCAAGCTGTTCAGCGTACAATTTTTGGTGTGTGTGACAATCGCATCTCTAAAACTTGTGAGCAAGAAGACGGAGAAATCAGTCGGTCTCCATCGCCTTGCATAAAGATGGCCGAAGGTCTTGTCATGCTAGCAGTTCTCTGAGTGGTGCGCACAGGTACGTTGGCATTTGCATGCTTTACAGACTTTTTTTTTTTTTTTTCTTTTGGAACCATGCAGCATCCGATGCATTAAAAATGTGACTTTTAAAAATTAACTAAGATGCTTGTAATATTTGGGGATGGCACTAAACCGAATAGCCTCGCCTATCAAATCCTGCATAGAGATAAGCATAGACTTGCAAAGTGATTCTGCTGTGAAAGTGGGGTAGGTGTGGCGCCACTTAGACAAAAGAAGAATTTGAAGAGTCTGGTGATTTGGCTCAATTTTAGTTTGAAACTAAAAATCAAGTGGGTTTCTGGAGACAATTTCAAAGAACGTAAATAACCTCAAAAGGAACCATCAAAAATGTTAATCTCCAAGACGCGGACTTTAACCGTGTTACACGAACGATGAAAATGTAAACCTTTCAAAGTCATATTTTGTCATATACAGGGATAAAGCCACTGTTTGTGCCTGTAGCAGGGGGCTGGGCGGGGAGTTATCTTTTTTTTTTTTTTTTAAGGGAAAAAGGCTAAGTTTCCGTGGCCCTCTTAACAGAAACTGAGCCCCATTAAATGAAGCTGAACCCCTAGAATGGCTCATTGCAGAAAAACAGTTGTGGCTCTCAAAGTGCCAAATCCTGGCATCTTTCAAAAATCATTTCGTGTGTTCTTTCCTTTGAGCCTAACCCCTCAAAAATATTTTAGTTTGAAATTAATACTGGGCCGGAACCTGTTTCCTTGGCAACCGACTCATATTTTTAAATGCAGTAATAGATATACACAAGAATGTCTTAGAGAGGGAGACGCATGCCAAGTGGGAACCCTGTAGTTTTGTGCCCTCTCCCACAGAACTTGAACTGGCTTTAGATGTTTTGTTTTTTTTTTAAATGTGGTCTTCTAGCCTCCACATCAGCTCCATTTGCAAGCATACTGAGGCTTGCTCAAGATAGCCCTCCTCTTCCCTTTGTGCTCAGTTCGTTCTAAATTGAGGTCTCGCTACAATGCGCTCTAGAAGGCATGGCAAGGTTTGTGGAGAGAGGTGTACTTCCATTCTCCTGTGCTCCTCACCTGTGCCTCTGAAACAAAAGCTGTTTCAGACATTCTCCTGCTTCTAACTCCCTCAGCCCTCCATGGTAACCTCCCAGCTCAGGGTAGGGCTGGACCCAAACCCAAGCCTCCCTTCCCCTTGACATGAGCACCCGGAGCCCTCATGGGAGCGGCTCTGTAGCTGTTGCCAGACCTGAAGCCTCTGGGGGACTGCTCCCAGGTGAAGAAATTTGAGATTCGGAGCTGGATATGTAAATAGTTGTTTGTTTCTAGCAAGTCTTTTTCATTTCCTACAGCACGATCTGCATGGTCAAATCTCTTATGGGTTAAAGAGTGGCTGTTGTTCATTGTTGTTGTGTTTTGAGGCCAAATAAATCATCGTCTTTGGAATCATTCTGTGGCTCAGTTATATTAGAACATGATTCATCTAGTGATTCTGTCCCTGGGCTTGCCATAGACTAGCTCTCTTTCTGCAACACCTTTCCTGACCCCCCCCCACCCCCACCCCCCCCCCCCCCCCCCCCCACCCCCAGCCCCAATCTGCTTGGAAGCCATTTTGCTTCTTGCCCAGGTCTTAAAATGACTGAGTGCCTTTTGAACATATCTATGAGATTGCAGACCACAGGGAAATGTCAGAAACCCGATTCAGTGTGGACATTTATTTTCAGACCAGCATCATTAACGATTGCAGAAGCATGGGACCCATTGTCACTCGCTCTTGGACAAATAGTGAGCTCACCGTTTAGAGTTAAAACACTTGCTGTGCAGAAAGATCCGAACAGAATGCCTTCCATCTTGATAGGCCAGCACAGATTAATCATTTCCAGTGAAGTTGCATCTTAACTGCAAGATCCGATGGATGAACTGCAGTTGTTCTAGCATGAATGGATGCCTGATAGATCTCATGCTTGTAGCATAGACTCTCCATCCTTTTGTTTTCAACCTAAGCATGGCTACCGTCATCTTGTAGATTTTCATAGCTAATGGGTTTTTTTTAATGACATTATTCATTTGTGTTGCTCTTAGTCATGCCTAACAGAATTTCAAATATAATCCACAGAGCCAGAAAACCAAACAAAACTGTTGGGAAATACACGGAACCATTATCACCCTAATAAACAGGCGACTGAATGGGAGAATTATTATTTATTGCGTTGTTGTGTGTCGCTTAGTGCGATGTTTGCCAAGGCATAAAGCTTTTCTAAACTTACCCATTTACAATTATTATTGGATTTCCTAGATTAGCTGAAATGAGGGGAAATGGTGCTTACCCCTCCGTGTTTAACCGACGAGGTAGGCTTAACTCATTTACACATTTTGGCTGAGGTGCTTGCATTGGGCAGGCCAGAGCAGGCGTGAGAGGAAGAATGTGCAAACGGCTGCTTTGTTCTCACACCGAACGAACGAACGAACGAACGAAATGGGCGAGCGTGTGGTTTCTCTGCCTGAATGATTTATAGTATAAAATTCTCAACTCATGTTTGTCTTTGGGGAATAGAAAAATGTTTTTTTCCCAAGCTTTAATTCAGCCGGACTGCAAGGCTTCATCTCCAGCTACTACACTGATGTGACTCTAACTCGGCCTTTTCTGAGGGTCCCCTGTAGCTAGTCTGGTGACCAGGCCACAGCTTAGACTAATAGCCTCTTTATATGTGCGGAGGAAAAAAAAATCTAAAAAATAACCTAGCACCTTTCTCTTTATTACTAAATCGTGCTGAGTCAGCCTTCAGTTTCTGGTCCCACATAGCTTGTTCTAACAGCTAACTTCCCCAGGTTAAATAAACACTTGGCATTTATTGAGTACCCACTATCTACCAGCCTTATTCCACAAGCTAGAAACACAATCATCAAGGCAGAGCAGAGCCTGTGTCTCATGATCCCATCTTTACTAGGGCAGGGTAGGCAGTAGGGGAGGGGCAAAAACAAATGTGCGAACAACTAACAAACACAAGAAGAAGGAAGAGCAGCTGGGCACACTGGTACGTGCTTGTAGTTCCAGCACTGGTGACAGACTGTGAGTTCCAGGCTAGCCTGAGCAAGTAACCCTGTCTCAAAAACACACAAAGAAGAAAAGCTAACAGTTAAAAAGCCAGGGTGATGTCTGTAGGGAGTGCCCCCCTTGCAATGGCTGGTTAGGAAGATCTTCCTGGGGCTGTGGCTTTGGAGCAAAGACCTGCAAGGTAACAAACGACCAAGCCACACAAGGACCCGGTGGAGTCGTGTGCAGCGAGTGTGTAAACACAAGCTGTAGCCCCATCTTTCTCTGTGGACCCTTCTGCCTGTTGAAGCCAGGCTTCGTAGCTTCATGGTTGCCCCTGCCTTAGAAAAGCTCATGCTGTGAGAAGGCCACCCAGGGCCCTGTGGCTGGTTTCAACCTGTCAGACACTAGATATGGGTGCCTCTGACCCCAGAAGCGCCTTGAATCTATCTGGGAGGGTGAATGACACTCTTGGCATTGCATCCCCAGGAATGGCGCAATCCTGGCAGAGACCCAACATCAACTCAGTAATGGCCTCTTGGAGCAAGGAATGTTCTGGAAAGTATCTTGTTTTGCTTTTCATAAGGACTCTGGGATTTAAACTCATACCAAAACCCTGAGACTTCCATTTCATTTTCACCCCCCAAAAGACAAAATGGCGGAAAGGTCTACATGTCAACTGGTCAATAAACAATCTTTGTCTTGAAATGCCTAAAGCACGTCGTGGGCTCTGTCGTGGCTTTATGGATGTAACTGTTTTCTCTGTTATACTAATAGGCTGAGAAAGGTCTTAGAAGCCAGCGTGCTTCCATCCCTGTAGGGTTAGTGTGGTGATGAGGGTCAGAGAGCAGAGATGAGCTGCTGTACCAGTTAAACACCACATGGTTCTTAAAAGCCTTCTGAACTTTCTAGAAGCACGTTCTTGAACAGAGCCTTAACTCAGCAGGTCATTTAGTACAACAGAGGTGGTCTGGCTGGTTTCTCATGCCTCACTGGTTTTGTGGAGCAGCCTACCACAGGACAACCTTGTTCTAGTTGTTGGTCGTAGAGAATTGCCTGTCATGGGTGGCAGGAAGAGGTGCTTCGGCCATTCGGTTCCCATCTCGGTATATTTGTTGAACATTCTCTAGAGAACTAACACTGTTTTCAGCCAGGCAGAATGGAAGATGACAGGGCCCCCCTGAGACTCAGTTCAGGTTCCCACAGAAGGCTAGATAATGATATGAACAGGCACAACTGTGTATCATTCCTGGTACAGACGGAAATTCTTTGTTACTGAAGTCCACTCTTCTGTTTGCAGGCAGCTCAGCCAATGTCAAGGAGAGGCCTTTGCTTGGGCTCCGTCCTTTCTCTCACCACCTTGCTAAGAAGAGTTGGCTCCTAATAAGCCACCGTATGCCTGTCTGCCCTTTTCCAAGCTGGTCTGCCTACATTGCCAAGTGACCTCAATAATGCCTGCCACGTTTAAATTCACGAGCAGATGTTAGGTTTAGAAGCCCCTGAATGCAAAAATTTGAATTTGTGGTGCAGGCAAATGCTCTTGACTTCTCAGGGTGCTGACAGTGGGGGCGGGGGTGGGGAGCATTGGGGGAAGGCCTGGCTCCTGACAGGTCTGTAGAAAGCTCTCAGGGCAGCAGGTAAGTTGAACCCAGTTGCTAAATCACTCACCTTTGTTAGGTGAGCCCCGCACGTCACTGCTGTGGCCTAAAGCATCTCAGTGACCATGAAACTGTTTGGGTCTTGCGCATCTTTTCTGCATTTTTTTCATTTAACGGCTACTTTTCTGCGGCTGCTGCTCTTTCCGCTCAGGGTTGGAGATTGGGGTTTGTGTCCACTCTCACTGTGCTAGGCCTGCAGAGGGAGTTTGTTTTCTAGAACTGCTTTGTTTTTATAAAATGCCAGTATAAATACTTTGGGTGTGTATGTATGTATGGGGGGGGGCTTCCGTCATGTGCTTTACATAAGAAAACGGTATCTTCTTTACCCTTGCTCAGTGCTACCAAATGGATATTTGGAAATTTCTTTTCCTTCTGCACAGTAAAATCCCTCACCAGGTCTGAGGCCTCTCGCTCTAATTAAGGCCTCACTGTGCTGCCCTTCTCCCTTCTCCCCACCACTGAGCTGGCCGCGGAGTGCCTGCCTGAGGGCCTTACAAGCCAGTGAGATGAGAGAACAAAAGCCACCAGCCGAGAACGTGGTTAAATCCGAGAAGGGCCGTGCCCTCGTAATCCTCACCCCACCCCCTTTTTCTTTATTTCTACACTGAGAAAGGAAAGGGAGGTTTGGGTTTTTTTTTGGTTTTTTGTTTTTTGTTTTTTTTTTTAAGTAGGGACGGGGGTAACTTCAGAGCATGCAGGGTATTGGAAAATTCACATGCAGAGAACACGGGTGTCATCTGGGAAGTGAAATAGGGTGGAGGCAGACAGAGAGGACAATACAAAGGCAGGTTGGAGTGCAGAGAATCAGAAAATGGGAAGAAAGGGAGCAGTCAGCAGCCAGCGAAGAGCACATGGAGAGGCTGCTTGCCTTTGAAGCCGGGGGTACAGGGTACAAGGGAAAGTGGAGAGGGCTTGCTGTAGAGGAGTCTTGGAGAGCCCTCAGGTGTAGGCCTGCAAAGAGAGAGCCCTGAGCCACTCTGTTGGTCTTGAGATTTCTCGTTGACAGTGTTCGCCTGATCCACATTGCCTATTGGGCAGCAACCATTGATGGAGCTTCTCAAATGTGAGAAATCCAGGAGCCTTATAACATCCCCCTATTGGGATCCATGAGGAACTTTGTATCTGAGGTGTCCTGGAAAGTTTATTTAAGCTGGGCATGGTACATACACCTTTAATCGCCACACTCCAGAGGCAGACGAAGACAGCTCTGAAAGTTCAAGGCCAGTCTAGTCTACATAGTGCATTGCAGGCCAGCAGGGTTATAGAAACCCTGTTTCAAAAAACCAAAGGCTCGATTCTTCATGCTAAGAATGCCAGAGAAGACCCCTCCCCCCCCACCGTCCTATTAGATCTCCACCAGTGTTTAAACAAGATGCAAAAGTGTTTAGTTTGTGCTGTGCCCAAGTACTGTTGGAGCTACAGGGCAGAGACTGGAGCTTTACCTGTAAGGTTTGGGAGAAGGACAAAGGGACCAGTGACCCAAGGGCAGCATAGACTTTATTTGGGAAAAGATGTGGAGGGATATAATCCTAGGACAGAAAAGGGGAAGGGGATGGGAAATGTCCCTTTTCTGGCCCCGGGGGCCGGACAGTGCTTAAGGTAGCCAAAGGAATAAGGTGAACAATGGGTTAAAGAATGTCTGTGAGCAATAAATAAACTTTTCCAGGAGCCTTTACTAAGGCGTGGTAGGTTAGGGAGGGCAAGAATCTAGAGATACGAGTTACTTTAGTTCTAAGAATTGTTGATTTTTTAACCAAAGTAGGGGCTTTATAAAATGGTGTAACCGTGGCTAATAGTAGCCCAAAATGCCTGCTGTCAGCTGCAGGTCCAAGAAATTCTCTCTCCTAAATTCATGCTTCTCTGCACTTGGTTCCCTCAAAGCCTGCCTCCTCCTCCCCCCCTCTCCCTTCTCTTCCTCTCTCCTTCCTCCCTGCCTCCCTCCCTCTTCTGTGTGGTTTGTACTCCTTGACCATCCCCAGAGGATATTCTGCCTGAATTGCTCGGTCTGCAGAAGAACCAGGACAGGGGGGCATGGTAACACTTAATATGTTCTTTCTTGCTTGCCTCTTACAGAAATTCAAACCAGACTCACTTGCCCCAGGCATGGCTCTTTTTCTCTCACTGAAGGAACTGGCCTGAGAAGTTGTTCCTTCTGGAGGTCGTCTGGGGAGTCAACTGCAGACTCGTGCTTAATTCCTGGTTTAGTTCCCTTCCACCAAACCAACTGCTTTCAGTTGCAGGGAAGCTTAGCTGGCTTTTAGAGATAAAAGATCAGACAGAAAGTGGCTGAGGCTTTTTTTCTTTTAATGCAAAATAAAAAAATTTTAGTAGGAATATGGGGTAGGGTGTTTGCCTAGCATACATAAGGCCTTGGGTTCAGACCTCAGCAATGCCAAAATAAGGAAATAAAACTTCAACAAACTGAGTTTAAAGATGGCGTTGACTCTGCCGACGTTCACTAAAGATCTGTGACTCAGGCAGCCCCTGGTCTATAAAAACCATGGGCTGCGTTGGGCCTGGAAGAGGAGCCAGACTGTACAGGGCAGCTTGAGCGAGAACACAGAGGTTCTCGTTGGGCTTCTTCGGGTTTCTTCCCTTGTGAGGGTTAAAGCGGGGGGGACTTCCTTATCTGGCCACCAGAGCTGGCCTACTTCAGGACGATCTACTGATTTCTCAGAAGGTCAAGCACCAACCTTAATTCCAGTTTAGTATTTGGGACCTTAGTGAGAGGGACTCCGTTGTGGTTCACCTACTGGATCGGAAGTGTCCCAGAGCTTTCATTTAAGCTGGGCATGGCACGATCCACCTTTAATGCCAACACTCCAGAGGCAGCCGAAGTCAGAGCTCTGGAAGTTCAAGGCCAGTCTAGTCTACACAGTGCGTTGCAGGCCAGCAGGGCTCCAGTGACCCTGTCTCAGAAATATGAAGCAACAAAACCAGCGAGTTGAAGCAAAGCTGAGGGTCTTGTGGGTTTCCACAGATTTTGTATCGATGAAAGAAAATATGAAATGCAATGTTAACTATAATAACTACAATAGGTGCGGCTGTGACTGTGCCCTTCACCATTATGGGCAATGGCATTTGAATTTCATATGGTTTCTTATCATATAATGTTCTTCCTTTTGACACTCCACCCAGTCACTTAAAAATGCAAACCTTGGGCTGGAGAGACGGCTCAGCAGATTAAGAGAAAACAATGCCTTTGCAAAGGACCCAAGTTGGATTCTCAGAACCCATCTTGCTCACAGCTGTCTGTCGCTCTAAGTCCAGAGGATCCAATGCCTCTGGCCTCCTCAGGCACCTGTGCTGTGTGCACACACCCCACACAGACACATATTATGAATACACATAAGTTTAAAACTATTTCAAGCTGAAAAATATAAAGCTATTTTTAGGCCATATAAAAGTAGGTCACAGGTTAGATTTATATTTGAAGATTGATCCTTCTTTTCTTCCTTCCCTCCTTTCTTCCCTTCCTCTTTTATTGAAACAGGGTCTCCCTTTGAAGCCCAGGCTGGATTTAAACTCATGGTCCTCCTGCCGTAGTTAACAGAATACTGGGATGACAGGCATAGATGACGATTCTATTTTGTAAATTATAATCTGTTATGGGAACCCATTGGCCAGATTGAGTCATACATTTTGTTTAATTTCTAATAATATTTTTAAAAACTGTGTGTGCGTGTGTGTGTGTGTGTGTGTGTGTGTGTGTGTGTGTGCATGTATATGCATGGCACGCATGTGGAGATCAGAGGATAAGCTGTAGGGGTCTAGGAATCAGACGAAGATCATCAGACTTGGCAGTACATATCGTCACCCACCGAGTCATTCCACTGGTCCTGTTTCAGGAAATATTTTCTATTTAGTGTTGTCTTCTAATTTTATTCCTTTTTCTTAGAAAGCTAAGATCTGCAGGCTGTGAAATAGCTAGAGCCTTACTGTTTTACACCAACCATTTTAATCTCTTATCTACACGCGGCGAACCTTTTAGTACAATTTAATGTTTGTAGACACACTGTATATTTCCCTGTTTGATATCACAGCACAAACATTTTATACCATTTGAAAGTCCTTCACAAGCTTAACCTTTTCAAACTTTACTAGGAAAATCTTGAACGTATGTAGAAGCAAAAAGGCTTCATGCACATCCCCCTTCCTTCACTCCAGTTCTTTTGTTATTTCAAAGGAAATCCCACAGCTAGCTCAGGCTGTCCTGGAACTCTCTCTGTAGACCATCCTGGCTTCGAACTCAGAGATCTGCCTGCCGCTGCCTCCGAAGTCCTGAAACTAAAGGCCACTAAGCCCGGCTTTCATGCCTCAATTTTTTTTTTTTTTAAATCTCTGACTCTTGAACCCAGTTCTCTAAAAGAGATAGACTCTAAGAGAAAAAAAAAAAAAAAAAGGGGCCTTAGAAAAGAAATACTGAACTACACAGGGCTAAAAGGATAATGTCTGCAACTTTGGAAGGTTCAGGAAGGGGAAATGCAGGGAGGGAGAGAAGCAGGGAAAGGCCCACCACCACCCTTTTAGTTCTTCTCCAAGCTTGAAATATTTTTTTTTTTTTTTTTAAGGCTTTAAACTGTAGATTATTGAAACTATATATAGCCTCGGGGCCAAACCCGAGTGCCAAATGCCATCGAGTCTCATGGGCAACATATGAATTTGTCCAATTAGGTTATTAAACCAGCACAACTCTAAGTATCACATAGGCCATCTCATAGGACACTGAATTTCATGCACTCCACACACTCCCCTTGTCTTTGATCCCTGCTGCCTTGTAGAGGACACCTTGTGTGGGTTTGAAAGGGCAACGTTTTAGTCTTTTTAGCTGCTATCTTGGTGTCCTATGAAGAAAGGGGAACAGTCAGTGTTAAACTGCCCCCTAATCTTAGTCAGAAAGCACATGCAGTATAACAGAAACGTTGTGGGAATGAAACGAAATGAGACACAAAACAAAGACAGCTTCCTGGGCAGGGCCTAGGAGCTGTGGATCAAAGATGAGCAAGGAGACAGACGTTTAAGGAGATTTGAAGTCTTAGACTCTCTTTTTGTCCTTTTTTAGTGCATTGAAATGGAAATTATTACAAAGAAGACACCACATGTAGTTGTTTCGGAAAAGAAAATTGTGAAGGAACCTTTACAGAAAAAAGAGCATACTTATGATAAGACGGGATGTTTCTGGAAATTTCCAGATAGCTCCCCCATCCTCAGAAGGATGACTGAGAGAGTCCAGTTATGAGGAAGGGTGGAAATTTTTGAAGGACTGGCTTATTACATAAGATTCAGGCCATTGCTATGATAGTTTAGTTATTAAAACAATGTGAGGAAATACTGCTTGCTTCCGGAGAAATATTTGGCTCCAACAAGAAAAAGCAAAACAAAACAAACAAACAAACAAACAAAAATTGCAACTGTTTGTGAATGCCCTGCTGGCGGTGAGGACATTCCACATGCTAAGACTCTTAAAGCCAGAGCCAAATTTCACTA
The DNA here is from genome assembly GCF_011064425.1 of Rattus rattus. NCBI lineage: Eukaryota > Metazoa > Chordata > Mammalia > Rodentia > Muridae > Rattus > Rattus rattus. Next base: position 88,178,968 of record NC_046161.1, on the reverse strand, counting down.
GTCACAAGTTGTTGACAGGATCTGATCAAGACACCTCCCGGAACACCCTGGAGTCAGACTTAGGTCATAGGTCCCAAGTGACCCTAGGTGATCACCCATGGAAAACCACTATAAACAAGAGAGGCCCTCACTCAGAATAGTTGACCTTCAATCCTCACACCTGCGTGAAATTAGAGAGCAAATGTTTCACATGTATTATTTAATTCAATTTAAAAACCACCTAGGAGGTAGACATTAATACTAAAACATACTGCACGTTAGACACCAGAGCTGAAGGTCAGAGAAGTGGCCTTATATAACAGCAAACCCAGGCTGTCAGCACAGGACTGCAGAATCCAAAAGGCCAACCAGCCTTGCCTGCCACCTCCCCAGCAGTCCCAGGGAGTCAGCGACAGCAATACAGCTTACAGACTTCCCGATTTATGGGCACCAGTTTTAAAATCATTCCCAGCCTCAACGGAAACGTACAAACATGCAATTAGACCAGGAGCTTCTTTGGTTTTGTTTTTTAAGGTTGGTATCCGCCATTGCCAGCAAGTTAGCTCAGGCTTTGTGGAAGTTCTCACTGGCCGTTATGTAGACAAAAACAGTTCACGCTCCTTTTTTTTTTTTAAAGGGGAAGATGAATCATTACTTAATAAATGCAGTTTAGTGGAGGTAATCTGTGAACACTGGCCTATGGAGCGAGAGAATAAAAGCGTGCTTGGCATTGAGAAGGTCGGGAACTGCTCTTTACATGTGTATGCACGTTGCCCAACCCGTCAGCCTTCACAACTCTGCATTTTTAAATGACACCATTTTTTCCTGCATCATTTAAGGGACTCTACTTTGCATATAGTATTAAAATCTACTCAACTCACCAAAAATGATCATATTCTTAATGCTTGGTCAGGAACTGGAGTGCATAAATGGCAAGCAACCGTATTCCAGGAAAATACCCCTTTTCAAAACCTTAATGTTTCGCCTGGGAGCGAGTCTTTTCCAAAGGACAAAAAATAAAAAAATTAAAAAAAAATTAAAAAAATCGAAGACTCAATGCTGGATGGTTCAAAACAAACACCTGCATTTAGGTGTGCATGAGGCAGTAGGTGCCACACTGCGAATCTGTGTAGGAAGGATGCCAGCGGATAGTCGATGGCTTTTATTTTATTTTATTGCATGAGACAGTTAGTTCTTATACCATGGTGGGAAATAATCCAGGCGTCCCCTGACAGCCATGGGAAAGCACAGGTGACACCCTGATCCTGAGAACTTGATGCCCTTAAAACTGCATAGGGCTCGAATGTACGAGGCCCGCGCCGGGTGCAGGGCCTGCTCTGTGGCTGCGCAGCCCTGTGCGAGCCTGGCTCTGCAGCGGTGGCGCGGGCTGTGCTGAAGCTTCGCGGCCCGCAGCGCCCCTGAAGCCTGCGCGTCGGCGGGCGCCCAAGGTCTAGCGACCGTCGGGCCTGCACTGCACCAGTGGCGGACCGGGGCGTCCGGGCCCAGACGCCGGCGTCCATTTTCTGGGCGGCGCTGCGGCCGGACTCGCAGGTCCGGAAGCGCCATGGACCCCGCGGGAAGCGCGCGGGCGGCGGAGCGGAGCCCCGTAAGTGCGCCGGGGCCTGCGCGTCTCCAGAGCGTGGGGGTGGGGAGGCAGGAGCCGGTGGGCAGCGCTGCAGCCTTCCCCGGACGCGCAGCGGAGCTTACGGAGCAGTCAGCGCCCGCAGGTGCCCGCGTCCCGCCCCACCAGGCTCCGCTGCAGGGGGGCAGCGGGGAGTGACGCGTACCTGGGGCTCGGGACTGTCGTACCTCCCCTCCCCTGAAGCACAAACCCGAGCTGCTTCCTGACCCTACCGGATCGCGTTGAGATTCTAGTGCGACACCAAGCCCCTGGAATTGAACCGGACGTTCAAAGCCAGGGCCCTGCCCCCAGGGGTTGCAGCCTCGGCCTCCAGCTCCTACTGCAGCGGTCTGTCTGTTGGGACAATTCAACAGTCAGCCTTTAGACACTTCTTTGCAGGTCAGCTGATAAATAACCTGAGATTTTAATCTATCTGCGCTTCCACTTTATAACTCCTGCTTTGCGGTGGGTAAGTGGCTGATTCCCATTCTGGATGTTGGGCCTGATTGAAAAACCCTTGTAATGATCTATTCTAAATGATAAACGTTTGTGTAGTATATGCCTATTTGAAAGGTTAAAGGCCATTCTCCTAATTGGGGAGCTAAAGTGCTTGCTCTGGTTCTCACGGCTGGAAAGAATAGTTTTGTTGTGGTTTCAGAGAAACTTATAGCGTCTCGCTGTAGCTAAGATCAAAGAGCAGAGTTTGTGTTTTGTGACAGGGTCTGGCTAAGGAGCCTAGAACGTTTAATATGCTAGCAGCCCAGGCTGGTTTCGAACTTGCAACTTGCAGCGGTCGGCTGACTTCGAGAATCATAGGCCTTCTACCGGTGTTTTTCCGAGACCAAGCATTCATTAGTAGAATTCTGTTGATGGGTCACTGCTGAAATTTTTTTTTTTTTTTTTTTTTTGGTTCTTTTTTTTCAGAGCTGGGGACCGAACCCAGGGCCTTGCGCTTCCTAGGCAAGCGCTCTACCACTGAGCCAAATCCCCAACCCCACTGCTGAAAATTTTTAAAAGATTAGAATATGTAGAACGATAGAAAGGACTAGAAAAAGTAATCGTTGCGAAGTTTAATGGCGCCTTTGGCTTATGTAACATTATTTGTAATAAAATGGGTCACTGTCAAAAAAAGCCTTTAAGACTCCAATTTCATGTTCTGGGATGCAGATTTTTTGCTCAAATCAATCTTTGTGCTGATGTTAACCTGGGTTTGAGTCCCAGCACTCACTCAGTGTGACCTCCAGCAACAGGTTCACAGCAGTGTTCGCAGCTGTAAAATGGGGAACTGTTCCCTACAGCTGAGGGGTGTTAACAGAGATTTACCCATCCACTGAGAGCACTCGGTGCAGTCCCCGATTTACCGAAGGCGTCTCTGGCGTTTACCTCCCGCAATGACTCTTGCAGCTGAAATCCTGAATCCTGAATCACTGCGTTTTCATCTTTTCTTAGATCTTGATGTGGAAGACATGGAGGGCCCAGAACCAAGGATTTCCAAGTGATTTCTGCCAAAGCACAGAAGCTAACTCTGTTAAGGCTGGCGTGTTCTAACTGAGGTAACTGAGGTGTCTGTCTTTCCTTAGTCTGCGTGAGAAAAGAAATGGCAGTTTCTGAAAGACTCCTCAAGGTTTCTGAATCCTGAGCTCGACCTGGCCAGGTTTGGGTACTACAAAATTTCCATGACTCCCAAGCAGTCTGTTATTAAGGACACGTGGTGTGCCAGGCCTCTGTGCCGAGGGGGAACTAGCAAACAGAGCTTCAAGGCAGCAGGCTTGGCATGTTAGTTCCGCTGGTAGATGTGCTGATGAGAACTTGTGTGTGTGTGTCTTGATAGCTCTGTGGCTTCCTCAAGTCGTAAGGACCCTAAACAAGATGGAAGCCCAGAGCATTTCACTGAGTTTTGTTGTTACTCGCAGTGGGTTGAGGTCAAGGCAGACGGGCCGCCAGCCTCTCTACTTGCTGTAGAGTGTGCAAGCATGAAGAGACATTTTCGGTTCTCATGCAGATGTCTGGACAGCCCAGCACTCTAAGGTGGTAACACTGTACAAGGCAGTGACAGAAACAGCTACGGTTAGCCAAACGATTGTGTGTCTCTATGTGTGAGGCAGTGTGTTAATAATTTACTCCTCTGAGGGCTGGAGGGAGGGCTCAGTGGTTAAGAGCACTGACTGCTCTTCTAGAGGTCCTGAGTTCAATTCCCACAACCACATGGTGAGTCACAGCCATCTGTAATGGGATCCGATGCCCTCTTCTGGTGTGTCAGTTTCCTCCTCCACGGTACTCCGAAGAGTCAAGAAAGAGGAGGATTGAAATGTGCAAACCGTGGCAGGTCGTAGAAGGCTTTGCGGCTAGCTCTTCCTTCATGGGCACAGTCTTTCAGAGTGCTTTGCTAGAGCCACACAGCTCTCAGTTAAATGCATGTCCTCCAGAAGCCTAAATTCTACCTAAAGTCAAAAGGCAGAGTTGGTGGGCAAGCCCACAGTCACCGCTCTCCCTAACTGCCACCCCAGCAGCCCCGCAGTGCCGCCTGCCACGGGGTCAGACCACAGCCAGCGACGTTTCCAAGTTCTTGCTTTGCAATTCGAACTTTAATTCTTGTCCACTTCTAACATCTATTAACCGTATAATTTCAGTTGATACACGATCACGAGGCCTCTGGATTCATGTATCATGTTATTGGACTTCTCTGAGGTTCTCGGGTATTCAAGATGTTTATGCTTTTATAATTGTATTAGTCATGTCCCGTCTTTAAGGGGGGAATTATTTGTTCAGCTGTCAGCGATTTGCTGTTGGTAATCAACAGAAGGATGCTGGAGGCCGACTTACGTCATTTTCGTTTTCAAAATGAAATCTAACTTTAAATTGGCCATTTTTCCATTCCTGTCACTTGCAATTGAGACCTTTAAAAAAAAAAAAAACAATTTATGTACATAGCCCATAGCTGGGGGCGGGAGAGGAAGCAGTTTGACAAGAGAAGTTTTTGATTCAAAGCAATTTCTTAGCTTTTAGTCCAGCTGACTTTGGCCTTCTAAAATAGAGCAGTTGAAGAAACACAAACACTTCTTCGTGATTTATGGGATGGAAAGCCAAATGGTAAACCTAGGAATTGTGTTAAAGGCTAGAAATCAGATTACGGGACCTGGCCGACACTTGTTACAACATAAGTCTCATAGGAAAACAAAAGAGACCACGGACCTGCACACGGGCTTGGGAACTTTGTGAAGTTCTGTAAATGTTAGGCGGCAAATGTTTATCAAGTGGCCATCACAAGTATGACCCCACTAGAGGGGCTAGAGAATTCAACCGCAAAACAACGGGAACTTCCTCCTCAGACGGTTGATAGAGCTTGAAAAGGCGAACAAGAAACACACACACACACGCACACGCACACGCAGAGAGAGAGAGAGAGGCAGAGACAGAGAGACAGAGAGGCAGAGACAGACAGAGAGAGCAAGAGAGAGAGAGGAAAGAGAGAGACCCCGCCCTCCTGTCTGTGTGTGTGTGTGTGTGTGTGTGTGTGTGTGTGTGTGTGTGTGTGTGTGTGTGTGTGTCCAGGCAGTAAATGTAAAAAGAAATCTTTGGTAATTGGAGGAGGCTTTTGCAGTAGGAGTAGAGAAAGACAGAAAGCTCTGAGTGTGATCCATGAAAAGCATCAAGTCCAATTGAGTTAGAACTGGTCTATACAGGCGTCCAGGGTGAAATGGAACTGGAGAATATTTGTTGCTGAACAATAATGGTCTTGAATGCCAACTAGGAAATTGGAATGTGTTAATCAATGGTGTCATTAAGGCTCTCTGAACAAGGAAATGTCATGGCCGTGCCTGAGGAGCCTGTCCGTGTGCATAGCTTAGAGGAGGTTGGGAGGAGAGGCAATAAGAAAGAAGGCTGCGCAGTCCTCCAAGGAAAGGGGCAGGCCCAGAGACGGTGCTCTCACGGGGTAGCAAGTGGGGAAATGAGAAAAATGGCAGGCAGCTGTCTTGCTGGAGAAAGAGTACTGGATGCTGCTAGCATAGCATTCTCAGAGCCCTGGTGCCTTGGGGACCCTGGGGCACTGAGCGTAAAGCACTGAAGCCGCCATCTTTCATCTGGACCCCTTAGGAAGGGGAAGGCCAGATCGGGAGCTATGGGTATACGGAAAAGATGAAGAGGTTTCCCATTAGAGTATAGGAAGAATGCGGTTGAGTATTGAGCCTTTTAAGAAAAGAAATGACCTGGGGAGACAGAAAGAACCCTGTAAGGAGAGCAGAAAGCCTCAGAGGAGCATGCTTCCAGAAGCCTCTAGAACAAAGCTCTCCTCTGATAGGAGGGATGGGTCCAAGAACACGAGACTGACAAGGGGTGCATTATGTGTTTGGGGGCATTTTCCTTTGCAAGGTAATGTGATATGCACAATGAATATTAAGTGGCTTCGTTTGCATAAGTTTCTAGCTTGCATAAATCGAGAATAAATCTTATACAAATCCCTGACCTTAGCATACTCCCAAACACACGTCTCATTACTAAAATTCAGGCTGCTAAATGTGGTTTTGATAGTGGTATTAACATTGTATCAGTGTCAACAGCAGATAAATCAGACTCTTTCTTTCTTTTTAATATTTATTTATTATATGTAAGTACACTGTAGCTGTCTTCAGACACACCAGAAGAGGGCATCGGATCTCTTTACAGATGGTTGTGAGCCACCATGTGGTTGCTAGGATTTGAACTCAGGACCTTTGGAAGAACAGTCAGTGCTCTTAACCGCTGAGCCATCTCTCCAGCCCCAGAGAATCTTTCTTAAAAGGATAGATTAAAAACAACCAAACAAACAAACAAAAACCCTTTCTGTTGTTGGCAAAACCTTTCTAAAAGTAACTCAATTCCATTGCCTTTGAGTGTATATCTATTAAATACCGGGTCTATTTTTTGAGCATATGAGCTTGGTACACTGGGATGAGGATGTTAGAGGCAGATAAACCCAGTCTCTCAAACCAGCTGGGCCATTTTCCAGGCTTGTGAAGTGCACAAAGTCCTGCTAAGCTGAGTTTTTCCATCCTAAGCTCAAATTGGTCTGTTTTGAAACTTTGAGTGATAATTTGATCAGTAGCTACAGCGTGGCAGGCAACTGATAGATGATGCTTCCCTTCCTCTCACAATCTGTCCATCTCTGCTAAGATGCCGCTGCCCCGAAGCCTGGTCTCCCAGCCTCATTTTAATGTATTTATTCCAACCATTACACTGTTATAGCCCGCGTGTGTGCGTGTGTGTGCTCACGCACGTGTGTGTGTTGAAGTGACCAGGAGTTTAGTATGGGCCAAGGCTTTACCAGGGTGGTCTTAGGAGATGGCTGTAGAAGTTAAAAACACTTGCCATTCTTACAGAGGCCTTCTTCCCAGCATCCAATATGGCACCTCACAATGGGCTGTGCCTCCATTTCCAGGGCTCCGGTGCCCTCCCTGGCCTCCACACGCATGCCACGGGATCGGGAATGGCATCACCCCACCTTCCATTGCTCCCTGCAGTGTAACCACAGCAGCCTTCACAGCTGTGTGTGTTCATGTGACCCCACAAGCCTTTCGTCAGCTCTGTCAGGATCGTGATTGGTTCCTGAATGTGAGGGTTTCCTTTCTTACAAACAGACCTCGCTTTCTGCTGAAACATATATCCCCTGGTCCTGCGGTCCCTGACATGACTCAGCCATTTTCTCCACTGCCTCAGCGCTGAATCACACATCTGTTTGATGGACGTGTCACCATCACACGCTCTGCGTGCTTGCTGAATCACACCTCCCGTTTGTGTCCCCTTCCTCTGGCATAATGGGGTTTCACCTTTGCTTTCGTGGGAAATGACAGGAGAAGACTCTGCTAACGCGGGTGACTGAGCGGAGTTGTCCCAGGGCTGGGCCTTAGCGCCTGCTACCCTTGGGGCCTGTGCTAACTGGGGTGAAGAAAACAACCCTGACCTTCAATTTCTTTTTTCCTACCAAGGTCCAGTGATTAGAGTGACTTCAGCCCCCTTCACCATGAGTTGACTTTTTGCACAGATGTGTGGTCAGTCACCTGGAAGGACACATCCCTTCCTAAACAGAAATAACTTCGGAGTGAATTCTTACCCTGCTTTGGCCTCCATTTAATTTGTCAGCGTTCGTCCTTTTGGTTTTACATTTTACCAGGAAACTGACTAAAAGGCTTTCTGTTTGTTTTTAAGACTTTTTTCCATATATTAATTTCTGGCAAAATGCTTTCCACTTCTCTTGAAGAAATACCTGTCGACGTGGTTGTCTTCTTTTATAAATAGGAGTCTTCCTTTTGATCCTAATGGCCGTCTTGCATTAAAAATAATGTGTTTTTCCCCACGAGGCTCCCTTGCTCGGGAGATAGTAAACGCTCTGGTGATTACTTACCAGGGTATTCAGCAGAGAAATCCAGTATTGGTGGGAAAAGAAGGTTCTCGGCCTGGAGGGAGAGTGTCCCCAGAAGGTGCCCTGCTTGTAGTGTGCGGGCCCAACCCGGTAGCCATTTTCTGCACTCAGTGTACACAGTGAAGCCCCGCCCACTGTGCAGCCTGTGAGCGTGTTTTCTAAAACGAAAGCACAGGCAGAGACTGGAGCATTCACGTAGCATAACCTGTATTTAGGTTATTTTTAAATAAGTATACTTACAGCACAGTGGTTCTAAACAGCAGACTGTGGGCTTTTGTCGGAGGAGGTTTTTGTTTTTATTTTTTTTTTTTTTTTACTTTTTTACCATGTAGATAAATTCTCTCTCAAACATGTGAACATTTAAATACCCAAATAGTGCCCGAAAAACACATTCTGAGTTTTGTTGTTGTACAGAGATTACCTCTCAGTGTAGCCCAGGCTAGCCTCCAACTCATTTTCCCACCTCAGCCTCCCCAGTGCTGGAGTTACGGGCTTCCAACATCACTTCTGATGCATTCTGCTTTAATGAAAGTAATTCCTGAGCGGAATTGGCAAAAACATGCCAAAATGTAGTTCTTTATATTTTTTTCCCACTACCAGCCATTTTTTTTCCTTCTTGTTTTCCTCAGTCTAGACTATTACACATCCATTTGTACGCTGGCCAGAGTTTCTGTGGCCTTTCCATAGTCAAAAAAGCCATGCGCGTGTCTCCTCAGGCCTTCTGGTGTGCTTGTTCAACAACTCTGCAGATTACTCGGGGTTGCCAAGTTCTAGGAGGAAGTGGCTTCCCCAGCCCCAGAGGCCTCAGAGGCCTATGCCACCTTACCTGGCCTCTCTCAGGGATCACTGCTGCTAACGGTGGCTTCACACTGGAAACATAGAGGAGGGATTATGGGAAATGTGGGAGATGGAAATGGATGACTAGGGGAAGTACAAACATCTAAGGCTTGGTCCCGAACCGATGATTCTGCACCTTGACATCCCGTGTCTAGAGCTCTGTGGGAAACCATAGCAGATGTGAGGTTGTCAGTTGAATAGAGAGGTGAGAGCAGACCCAGGCAAAAGCACCAGAGTTGTCTCCCAGGAATTCCTGATGTACAGCGACCACTCGGACTATTCTCCAGACCAAGAGGGTCAGCTCTGTGTCTCCATGACACCTCTAGAGAAGAAAGGAGCAGGTTGGCTTTGTGTCTCGGTAGATGTGTCTTCTTGTGCTGTCGCGTTGTCTTGAAGCTCTGCCTGCCAGGCTCTTCTGGCTGTCATTTTGTCCTTGTCATATTAGGGAGGGCACAGCGAAGCAGTGGGATGATGTCAACTCAGTCCTCTAACACAGTTACAGCTAAATAAAGTCCTGTGTGTTACCCAGCCATTACCGTCCCCCGTCACAGCACCTGCTCAAGGTGAAGATGGGCCTCTTCCTTTTAAAGGCAGGATGTGGTGATCTGATGGTTCAGTCAGCTCCTGAAGCGTTGGGAAACCCCATCCTGAAAACACACAGACAGACGGAAGGGAAGAGTTTGTGCTCTGCCTCCAGGATTCATGTTAGGAGTTTCCCTATAGGAGCAAATAGGCTGGAGAACGAGTGCCTCCCAGATACAGTGCACGTGAGGGCGTCATGGAAACCTTGGGTACTGACATGGCATGATTTCAATTTTAGGACGGTACGTCACTGGACAGATGAAATTTTAGAAACAGAGTAAAATTTGTAGTGACATTTTGGAATTTTGGTTTCTTAAAAAAAAAAAAACACCAAAAATATTATAAGAATGTGCTTTTGTTTTAATCCCAGGTGTGGGGATGTGGCAGCTGACCATGATTTACCTCATGCTCTAGCAAAGGCATGGTTTTGCCAGCTGCAGATAGTTTCTGTGACTGTGTGGTGTTTGGAATTCTGGGGACTTTACAGGGGGTATATAAATGTGAGGGCCCCAAGAGGCAGGGTTGGTGGTCACTTAGGGGGCCTGTGTGTGGTTTGTTAGTAGCCATGGTCAAAGAAGAAACAAATAGAAAGACATTAGATTTGGGGATCTCTTGCCCTTCTGTCCTTGTTTCTCTCCTATCTGTGTTTGGGGGGCGGGACCAGGGGAGGGGGAGGGGAGGGAAGAAGAAAAAGCTACAAGACCAGCTACAAAAATTGAAGTACCTTAAACTTACATTTTCTAGATTAAGGTCTAAAACTCAAGTCTGTACAAGTTCAGGTAGGTAATATGAGCATTAAACACGGGCTAATAACGAGAGGATAGAAGTAGTTTTAATACAGCATGCCTTTTATTTAAGATTTATTTTGCTTCTTAAGTATCTGAATGTGGACGGGAGGTGCGTGTGAGCGCAGGTACCCACTTGGATTGGAGGAGTCTAATCCTCTGGAGCTACAGTTATAGGAGGTCGTGAGCCACCAGAGGTGGTGCTAGCAACCAAGCTTGGGCCCTTCTCCAGTTCTCCAGCCTCAAGACTTTCGAAGACCACCGTGGATGCTTAGAGACTTACTGTACACAGGCCACCGTCAGTTGTGGATTATACTGTATACGGTCTGAGTCCGCCCATCAGGATCACCACAGTGGCAGCCCGTACAGTCTTTTCCTATAGAGTCCTGGGCCCAACCCGAGGAAAGGTAATAACCGCTGACCTTACCTTCTCTATGTCACTGCATAGATCACCCCCTTCATATATAGCTATGCCCATTTCATGTGAGCAAAATCGTAAGGTCTGTAACAGAAAGCGACCTATGGTTGTTCTCTGTGGAGAGGTATCAGGTACACATGGCAACATGTGTTAGGCTGCCTAGTACTGGGTAAAACTGGAGGAAGCCATCAGAGGAAGTCCCTCCTTATCTGGTCTGTCACTCCAAAGGCAGCAGGATGGAGCCAAGCATCAGGTGGCAGGTACCAACAAAGAAGGACAGCAGGCAGCCCCCCACCCCGACAGGTGTGACTTAAGGTGTTGACTCAGCAAGGATGCTCACTGCGCTGTCAAGCAGCGGCTCTCTGAGTTGTCTGGGATTGTGGGCATGGCCCTCTCCCCTTCTATGAGCGTCACCGTGGAGGACGAAATGCTCTCCCTTCTCAGCATCTTTTAGAGACTCCTCGCTCTTGGTTGTGTGTGCAGCACTCAGCACAGGGCCTCACACACAGAAATGCTCAACAGATGTTAGCTTTTGAGATTCCTGGCTTCGTCATGCCCTCCCTCATAGCTGTTACCCCTTCAGCAGGGGCAGGGCACCTTAGCTTCCGTAGATGCCACGTAACCCACCTGTGAAGGTGAACAGCCAGCATCTATTAGACCTGAATGAAGATGAAACACACACGTAAGGCAGTGCTGTAGAATTTGTTCAGTTTCCCTCACCCTCCTTCACTACAGCTGTCAGTCTTGTTTTGAAGCTGTTGAGCACTTAAGGCCTGTTTCTGCCATTACATAAGTAAGGCTGTAGGGTTTGGTGTCATGCGGGGTCACTAGGAGGGAGCCAGGATGCAGTTGTTCCAGGGATTTGCTCCAAGGAGTGTTGACAGATGAGAAGCCATCAGAGTGCTATGGGGAAGTCCTGCTTGATCCTTGGACTGGCAGTGGGGACCTAACCTGAGATCTTGCCTCCTATGCCACCTCAGTCCTGCTATGTGGAAGAATGCACCTAGGATTTCCCTGACTCGTGTGAGTTTGTCCTTTGGGGAACGTTGCTATACACGTAGCGAAACACAGAGACAAACTTATGCAGACGAGTTTGCCAGCTTGCTGACTGGAACATGTTTTCAGGACGGTCTCCGAGGGTGTGGGCTGGATTCTGTTTAGAAAGAAACGCATGCTGGAGTAATAGACCTCAACGAGACTCAAATTCTGAAGACTGTTAAAATGGTTTGCAAGAAGAGAAATTTCTGTCTGAAGGCACAGAAAACCTTTCTGTGTGTCTGGGAAGTAGAAGGATTATAGCAGGGGGAGTGTGTCACTTTACAAATAAGGGGAGAGCTGCTCCCAGTGAAGGTGTCCAGGACGGCAGTAGGTGGTGGGAAGGGACTTGGAGCTAACGCCAGTGTTGGGGACTAGCAGGACGGCCGACTGATCCTAAAGAAACAACTTAGAAATAATTCTGCCTGGTGGCTTGTCCAAACTTTAAGTAAAGGATGGGGGTAAGAACATGTCACTGTATTTTAGAGAGGAAATCTGAGCTTCATAGCAAATTAATCCAATTTGGAAAATGGACTAAGTCTCTTCAGCCCTTCAAAGTGCTTGCCTCTGTTTAGAAGGTGGCATAGTCATTTTAACTCTATTAACTTGTGGGTGTTTGTCTCCCTAACATGTAGTACTCTCAGGTGGCCTTTCCCCTGATTCTTAGCCCCGTGGAGTCTCCCAGTACCAGGGAGTGCTTGGGAGTGCCACTGTGTATATAAATGGTCTTTGCAATGGTCCTATTCTTCCTTCTCTGTCAGCTGCCAGGGAACTCTGCTTGCAGTGTCTGGATCCATGCTCTCCTCCCATTCATCTATGAGTTATCGCCATGATGGTTTTACTGGGCTGACTGATGAGGCCTCCCTAAAGGTATGCCTACGACTCAGAACCTGCAAGTGGGGTCTCCATTTGGAAAAATGATCTCATAGATTATCATCATGGTGGAATGAGGTTGTCCAAGATGACCCAGCCACCACACAGAAGAGAGGCATACACGTTAAGGATGAGAAGAGAAAGGTAAAAGTGAGAATCCTGTAGTCATAAGCCAGAGCTAAAGCAGCAAGGAAGGACTCTGCACATGCCCTGTGATCAGAGAGAGCCTGGACCTGTAAACACCTGCTGGTGTTGTAGGGAATAAATCTGTCAAGTGTGTTGATTTGTTACAGCACCCTTAGGAAACTAGTTTAGTGCCCCAAACCACCTTTGATCTAAAAACACCTGGGCACTTGTTAAACTCAGACTTATTCCGGGCTATTCCAGTTCAGGGCGACAGCTAGAAACATTTTTATTAAGGGTTCTGGTGGTAGTTGTGGTAGCTTGCCTGTTCCTCTCAGGCTCCTTGAGCCTGTTGTTTTCATTCAGTTGGACAAAATGCATGATCTCACGTGCAGCCCCCACCCCACGTCAGTGCCCTGTACAGCTTCCTCCAGCGGCCAAGAGCCACCTGCCTTCCCAAGGCTACTTAGAGGGACCCAGGCTTCATTATCCTCTTCCCACACTAGATCTGGGATTCCTACCTGTTAATGGCTAGTCAGTTATCCTTTTCTCTCTCCTTTAATGTCTCATCAGGAGATTCTCCCACCCATATGACTTTGAAGCCTTGTTCTTCTTTCCACCATGTAGTTAGGGCTAAGGACGTTGGAACTAGAGGAAAGTCCAGGTCCTCATGGCGTGACACTCCTGTCTGGGGCCCTGCCATTCTCTACCTCTGCATCTCCCATCAGGCCCTGGGAAGCAGCCATCCCTCTGTCTATCCTTCTCCCGATGTGCCACTCCATTTCCTGGCTCTGGAGTTGACTGCTATGTCCCCTCCTGGGTCCCCAGGACTCAGCTCCTTCCCCTTTCCCCAACTTTCCCCAAACTAAGCTTAAAGCTCCCTCTTCCTCAGGCCCGGGACCAGATATAGGAGCTTCTGCTAGCCCATTTATGAAGTGGAAATTTCTGGTTTCTTTGGGAATTCAGTTGTGTCATATGATATTTCTGTGGAAGCTGTCTTGTGAAAGGACATGTGATGTTTTGCCAGAGCAGACGCTTGAGAGGGAGTGTGATGTTTGGAAGAGTGCGGGTAGGACCCTCCAGACAGCGAAAGGCCCCTCTTGCATTGTGACACTATGTGACACTTCACTGGTCTCTGTTGGCCATGCAACGCTTTGCTAGGCTTCACTTCATAGAGAGAACCATGCCAGAGACTTGCTCATGGTATTCCAGCTGATTCTGGTCTCTTCCACTCAGGCAGGCAGAGCCTTGCAGTTCTTGCTGGATTGTACCACTGCCATCGATTGGTGTTTGGTGTTAACTATCGGACTAGACTGCTGGTATTCTGACAAGATTGGATCTAAACAGGCCCACACCCCCTTGTCCTATTAACCATCTTTCTCCCTTACTGTTGGTCCGTGGGCTAGAAGAGACGTTAAAGCAGTCAAGAACCGTAAATAAGTGGCTGTGGAAGATCTAAGCCTACCTTATCTGTTTTGTGAGACAGCACCTCCAGGAGGAGCGGGAGTGAAGAAGGGAAGGGGTCCAAAAGGCCAACAGGAAAATAGTTCTGTTTCTTTAAGTCAGTATTGGCTCGGACACTTTTAGTAAAATAAAAATCTATGTAATTTTAGGGAATGTATTTAAAATGCGTAAGTCATATGTCATACCATTGACTGAACATTTTCTTGCCAAGATCTATTTCTTAACATAATTACCACAATCATCTTGGACATTGCTGTCATTTTACAGAACATATTAAACAAAACACAATGATCAGGTAATGAAGGACAGCAAAGCAGATAAGGAAAAGACCACATGCTCTGTAGCATGGTGATTACATGCAGGCTGGCCAGCGGAAACACACAGAAGTCCAGAAGTCAAACACACTAGTCAAAAGGAGATGGGGGTTTAGTGTTACTAACATTGAGATCACACACACACACACACACACACACACACACACACACACACACACGCACGCACACACACACACACGTTTTTGAAACCCAGGGCCACACAACCAAGATTAGACTCCATCCTTGCTATATGCTATATGGTGCTAGGGCCCCAGCCTAACTCTCCTGAGCCTCGGCGTCGTTTGGAGTGGGAGCATCACTCCAAGGCTGCGTGGGCACCATGAAGGAGAGTGAGTTTGTGTGTATGGGAGCGTTTGTAAATGAGATAGGGCCAAGCAGGGTGGATTACAGCCGGGCGCTCTTTCCTTTGTTCTGTGTTTGAGTCCACAAAGTCGGCCTTTGGAAGGAGTCAGGATGGGGAAGGAGGTATTCTGCTTGGTAAGCGGATATAGGAGCTGAGACAATTACAGGCTGTCTGAATTCCATAGCTAGGCAGAGCACAGGAATGCTGGGATCACAAGGCGCTGGGATTGGGTTTGAGAGAATGGAGGCGAAAGGAAATTTTAGTCCAGGATTTGTTGAAACAGAGAGCACAGAGAATGTTGCCTGATATGGTTTTGCACCATGTCCCCTATAAAGATCAGTTAGAGCCTGGAGCCAGGTCACTAGCACCAGGAACTGTGAGATCTTGTTCTCTCTTTCGGAGGCCGTGCCTTGCAGCTCTGAAGCTTTCTGGATCTGAAGTCAAGAACTCACTTACCCCATGTTCTTAGTGCCTTGACTCCGTGCACTGGGGTCCAGAGTCGCATGCTGGTGGTGTAGCTTTGCGATCCTCTTTCCAAAGGAGACTTAAGACTTTATCATTCCTATTTTGAAAGATGGAAAAATTCCAAAATGGTCCAGGTACATGCAAGAACATTTCCCCTCCCGCCTTTTAGTCAGCACCATCCATAGCAGAAGCAGGAAGCAGCGTAGCACATTTAAGCAACGTCAGTGTCTTTTCAGATGCCATTAGTGCTTTCAACATATCAGCAGGTAGAATGGGATCCGACCAAAGGAACACATTTAAAGAGAGTAAAAATAAACATGGAATTTTGAGTTTTGACTGCAAATTCAGTCCTGGATGTTTGGAAATTGGAGATGGCAGAAAACAAGGAAAGAGAAGCCCACATGCCTTCCTCTAAAAGTCCATAATCAAAATGAAGCAGACAACTGTTTCTTGGCTGCCCTGCACGCTTAGCTCCTGTCTGACCCAGCACTCCGGAAGCAGCCCCAGCTCCCTTTCACAGGCTGAAGCAGGCTTAGTGATGTCAGGCAGTCTCCAAGGTCAGAGGGTACAGTTCTGGCACAGCGGTTTATGGAGCCTGGTGCCGGAAGGCCTGTGAAACCAGGAGTCTGGAGACCTGTTTCCCTCGGCTTCTCCATAACATTCTCTTTACAAGGGAATAGCTGAAGGAATTAGATTCCAGTCAGGAAAGGAAAGACCTCAAAAGGCCATAGTGGGACAGGGGTTGCACTTGGGGGTCCCTTGGGGTGAAGGCCTCTCTGGATGATGGTTTCACACAGAGTGGGGCAGCCTCAGAACCAGCTCTGGAATCTGTGGCACCTAAAGAATGAGCCCCAGCGGACTCCTCTGTGCTTTCGAGTGTCTAAGTAAAACTGTTCTGTCTTGTTGAAGCTTTTTTAAAAAATTTTTTTTTTGCAAATTTATCCTTCTGGTTTTGAGAGACATTTTGGTGGGAGTGGATTTGCCAGCTTAGTGAGGGTTTCTTTGGGGACGTTACATCATCTTCTAGGCATTGCACTGTGAACCGGAAGTGGGCTTTGGTTATCATCTGCACACCAACCCAAGTCACAGCCCTGACAAAGCTTCCACCAGGGAAAGGCCCAAGGAACTACTGAACTACATTAGTGACATTGTCAGACAGCAAGTAAGTTAGCAGACTAGTACATATACTGTAGATCTATAGAATACAGTATACATGCTGTATATATTGTAAACTAAATTGTAGCCAAACAGCTACGATCTTAGGTTCCTTTATTTAAGCAAGAACTAGCTAGGAGGTCCCAAGACTGCATTCTTAAAAATCCCTCCTGCATGCAGACAGAGGAGTGGAAATGGTCTGCGGAGAGTAGAAAGCTAGGTAGTTAAGATAAGACACAGCGCAGGGGAAGGGAAATAAATATAGAAGCCCAAAACAGGTACTATCGGTCTTGTGAATGTTTATTCCCAAATCTATAGCCAGGTTTGCATGAGCAAGCCTTCTCATGGAAGAGGGGAAATGCAGGTCACAGAAACGCACTGGTCATATAAGCAGTTGTCTCGTTTGGCCTGCTTCCTACCAGCCAATAAGTAGTTACCTTAAAAGGCTCCTGTTAAACTGCTAATGCCCTTTTGCACCGGCCTAGAAGAAGCATGAGCAGTGCCCACGTTCTGCTACCAGTGCTGTTTGCCCTCTGAAGAGGGCATCAAGAGTTTTCAGTAATAGCAGAACCAGGACGACCTTACACCAAGGTCAGAGTCCCCAGGGCCAGCCGGCCTCACCCTAACTTCTCCTTCGGTAGAACCATATCTCATGAGTGGACTACTTCTAGGCACTGAGGTGCACTGTGATCTTCTAGATCAGTGACCTTCACCCCCACCCTTCTCTATTACCCCATCTTGTGATAGCCCCTGTGTTAGATGCAATAGGCCATGGGTGGTCAGCCTTGAAACAAAAGCAGATAAAAAAAAATAAAAGCTAAAGTGATATTCAACTGCTGTATATTACTTTCTGGTTTGTGTACTTTAAGAAAACGAATTAAAGTGTTATGGGAAATACTGAGTTCCCTTGAATGTTCCCACCTGGGGCACCTGTGAAACATATGGTACCTTTGAGCATATAAGAGAAACGGCCCCTTTCTCATGGGGTACAGGTCACCTGAGGCACGTAGCTGAGCGAGCAGAACACGGGTTCCCAGCTACCACTGGTTGTAAACTATACCTAGGGCACAGTCTAGTAGCCTGGTAACCCTGCCTCAGTCAAGGATACAGTTTGTAAAGCATGCAGTGGAAAGAAGGCCAATACCACACAAGCCTCGGGGACCTCAGTTCCCACTGCACAAGACAAGGAAGTTTAACTTCTTTCTTTTCTGAGATTCACTCATTTTATGAGTATGCGTGTTTGCCTGCATGCATTCACATATGCCACATACATGCCTGTGTCTACACTGGTCAGAAGAGCAGAGCAGATGCCCAGAACTGAAGCTGTAGATGGTTGTGAGCTGGGAATAAGGTACGTCCTCTGCAGAAGAAGCAAGTGCTCCTAACCTCTCCAGCCTCAAACCTAAGTTCTCATTCTGTCTTCATGTCCCTGAACTTGAAATGAAAATCTCAGTTTTTGGGTCAGTCTGTGATTTAAATCCCAGATCAGCCTAAATGATGTCATCCAAGCTCCACAGCCTCTCCAAGTCACTCTTACCGCTGTAAAGTGTGGTCACCATTGGGACCAGCGAGGTGGCACAGCAGGTAAAAGTGCTGGCTACACAAATCTCATACCTGAGTTCAAGCCCCCAAACCCCATTAAAAGCTGAATGCAGTGGCACACATCTGTCATCACAGTGAGGTGAGGGCGGGGACAGGAGAACTGCCCAGAAGCCAGTGTACCAGGCACTGGCATGCACAGGCATCCATAGTCCTATAACCCAGAAGTAGGTCACAGGCCCAGCACCGGCTCCAGGTGAGCTACTCCTCAGTCAGGAAGGCAGGAGCCATTAAAAGTGATTGCGGGGAGCCGTGCGAGTGCCAGAGGGAGGAGGCCACTCGGAAACTCACACAGCCCTTTACATACCTTTGCATACCCCTAACATCAACTTACACATACGTGGGGCCAACTTTACATTTTTAGTGCTAAGGAATTTTTTTTTTCGGAGCTGGGGACCGAACCCAGGGCCTTGCGCTTGCTAGGCAAGCGCTCTACCACTGAGCTAAATCCCCAACCCCAAGGAAATTCTTAAAACCTTTGGGATTTGAGTCTTACTTTGTGGCTCTGTCTGGCCTGGACCTCATAGAGATCTTCCTGCCTCTGCTTCCTAGGTGCTGAAATTAAAGGTGTGCAGTGCCATACCTAGCCTGGAAATTTTAAAACTGTTGCCAATTCGTTCTAGGTATGAGAGAGAAAGGCCTAGGCCATGGGCTTTAAGCAAAATGTTACCATAGACTTGAAGGACTGTTTTCTCCTTGCCTTCCTTCGAGTCGAAGAAGTGGTAGTGTTAGCTGGGGGCAGAAACAGCCATGGTTGCCAGCCAATGGGCTGTGGGGAAGTAATCGGATCCTGTGGGCTCTGACCTCCCCAGTGGCTTACTCCACAGATGACTCCATATTCATATATTGAATCCATAATTTGATGGCATTGCTGGGAGTGTGTGGGAACAAGGAGATGGGACAAGTTCAAAGAAGTAGGTCAGCCTGCTCATGCCCAGCACTGCTCACTCATTCTGCTCCTGGGCTGCCATGTGGCAAGCAGCTTTTCTCCTCTGTGCTCTTCCTCCGTGATGTCTCCCTCACCCAACATGAACAGACATGAAACTGTGCGCCAAAACAAATCCTCTCTAAAAACTAACACAGTATCATGTTCATCATTACAAACATGGGTGTTTTTGACCTGTGTGGGCAGAACATCTTTGTGGATGATGGATAGCCCTGGCTTGTCCTATGCAGCCAGCTCATGTGGTGTACCCTGGCAGGCAGATCCCCCAAAATGGTCATTTGTCGGAGTGGTTTTCTTTTTCCCTTTTCAAGTCAGGCAGCCTTGCCTTTCTCGCACTTGCGTGTTTTCCCCCCAGAAGCACAGTAGGAGACAGCAGAGATGTCCATGCTGCAGTTCTGTGCCATGAAATCTGGGAACAGCACCAGGTATCTTTGCGTAGTGCTGATGCCATAATAAAGAAAACAATAGTGGCAATTACAGAACTAAACAGTCTGGGAAACTGGTAAATAGTCTTGGCCCTCCTAGAATCTTTACTCCGTAGTAAGGCATACACTGCTAAGTAACTTTTAACCAGCAGTATACTGAACACGGGGGGTGGGGGGTGCTGCATGCCAAGAGTGTAGCAGTTGAGTGGTTTGTGAGAAGAGGGAGGAAGTGTCAGAGACCAGGGTGGCTTGCAGTCTCGGCTAGAAGGTATTCCAGGCTCCAGAAGCAACATATGAAAGAGACATGTTAGAGTAGCAGAAAAGGGGATTGGATAGAAGGGACCTCATAAATCTTTGTAAGGATATTCGCATCCAGATACAAGATTTTAACTCCTCACTGGCCAAGAGAATCTTCCATGTCTCATGAAGGAGGTTCACACTGGAAGCTGTTCTCCCTGTGCAGGATCTCTCCCTCCAGCATTCTTCTGAGGCCTCCCACAGTTGATCTCATGCTGCAGCCTGGCTAGAACCTGAGTCCTCTTCTTCACTGGCCTGTAACGAAAGGGTTAATGTGTACTCTCGTTCTTGTGAGGGAGAGCACCATAGCTCACCTTCCTTCAGGCCAGCAAATCTGGGCTATGTGGATGTTTTCTGGGCTGTGGGGTGAACACTGATTATATAGCAGGCTACACCGGGAAAGTGCCTCTGGTACAGTTGCTGTCAGAGCCTGGACTGCTGGGCCTCCCGTGTAGCCCAGGTTGGCCTCAAACCTATGTTGCCTGTTACTTGTTATGTAACCAGGCTGCCTCAGACTCCCAACCTTCCTTTCAGCATCTCCAGAGTTGAAATTGCAGGCGTGAGCCCCACACCAGGCACTGCAGGCTGGATTTCCCACCAGGCACTGCAGGCTGGATTTCCCACCAGGCACTGCAGGCTGGATTTCCCACCAGGCTGAGCCATCTTTGCTTCATGAGCTTCCTCTTTTCTCACTCCACAAAACCCAGTGGCTTCTGTGTATCATGAGCAGCGAGAGTAGAAGGCTCATCCCTCCCATGGCTCATTCCACTTCCTGGGAAGACGGTGAAGAGGAAGCAGTAGACCCCTTTATCTACAGGTTGACTTTCCACTTTAGTTATCTAAGTTCAGGTCTACTCTGATCATATGTAATGGAAAATTCCAGAAGTAACTCATGAGTACTAAGTAACTCTTACTAAAGTCTGTGTAATCGTTAAATTTTAATTACTGCTAATGTCTAATTGCGCCTAATCTGTTAGTCAAACTTTATCATAGAACAGCACAGGGAAAACTGTGTTTGTCTATGGTGAGAGTGGAACGCTCAGGGCCCTGCAGATGACTAGGGACTGGGATACGTGTGGTCATTGTAGGTTGAGGACAGCGGTGTAAAGGCAGTAGTGATGGGAGTATTGACTTACAAACACATTTATTTTCTGGTACAAATTAGCGTTGCTTTAGACAAAATGTCTAAAAGACGCAATGTAAGGGAGAAAGGGCGTGCAAGGAAGGCGCGAAGAGTTAACAATAGCTCGGGGGGGTCAGGAGCCGAGGCTGCTTGCTTTCATATTGCCTTGAGTCAGGAAACAAGGCAGGGCTTGCCACCAGCAGCCTACTCCCTTCAGGGAGGCACAGCCAGCTGAGGCAGAGATGGGCCTGTGGCAGACATTTCATGTCCAGGTCAGAGCAGAGGGAAATAAGATACGGCCATATAGAAGCCATGCCGCAGGATTCAGGGCTGGGCCTGAAGTGAGAGGAAGCCTGCCCTAGGCCATGCCTGAGCACATTCAAGGTTCCAGGGCTGTCAGGCGGAGAAGCAAAGGGAGCCTCTGTGTGGAGCAGGAAGGAACAGTGAGGCAGGGGCCAGCCAGTTACCTCATGGATAACACAGTGCCCTGCAGGCTGCAGAGACGCCTGGCTTTTTTTTTTTTTTTTTTTTTTTTTTTTTTTTTTTTATTAACTTGAGTATTTCTTATGTACATTTGGCAAACATCCCTTCCCTCCCCCCTTCCTTATGGGTGTTCCCTCCCAACCCTCCCCCCCCCTTGCCGCCCTCCCCCCAACAATCTAGTTCACTCGGGGTTCAGTCTTAGCAGGACCCATGGCTTCCCCTTCCACTGGTGCTCTTACTAGGATATTCATTGCTACCTATGAGGTCAGAGTCCAGGGTCAGTCCATGTATAGTCTTGGGGTAGTGGCTTAGTCCCTGGAAGCTCTGGTTGCTTGGCATTGTTGTTCATATGGGGTCTCGAGCCCCTTCAAGCTCTTCCAGTTCATTCTCTGATTCCTTCAACGGGCGTCCCGTTCTCAGTTCAGTGGTTTGCTGCTGGCATTCGCCTCTGTATTTGCTGTATTCTGGCTGTGTCTCTCAGGTTCGATCTACATCCAGCTCCTGTCGGTCTGCACTTCTTTGCTTCATCCATCTTGTCTAATTGGGTGGCTCTATATGTATGGGCCACATGTGGGGCAGGCTCTGAATGGGTGTTCCTTCAGTCTCTGTTTTAATCTTTGCCTCTCTCTTCCCTGCCACGGGTATTCTTGTTCCCCTTTTAAAGAAGGAGTGAAGCCTTCACATTTTGATCATCCGTCTTGAGTTTCATTTGTTCTAGGCCACTAGGGTAATTCAAGCATTTGGGCTAATAGCCACTTATCAGTGAGTGCATACCATGTATGTCTTTCTGTGATTGGGTTAGCTCACTCAGAATGATATTTTCCAGTTCCAACCATTTGCCTCTAATTTCATAAAGTCGTTGTTTTTGATAGCTGAGTAATATTCCATTGTGTAGATGTACCACATTTTCTGTATCCATTCCTCTGTTGAAGGGCATCTGGGTTCTTTCCAGCTTCTGGCTATTATAAATAAGGCTGGATGAACATAGTGGAGCACGTGTCTTTTTTATATGTTGGGGCATCTTTTGGGTATATGCCCAAGAGAGGTATAGCTGGATCCTCAGGCAGTTCAATGTCCAATTTTCTGAGGAACCTCCAGACTGATTTCCAGAATGGTTGTACCAGTCTGCAACCCCACCAACAATGGAGGAGTGTTCCTCTTTCTCCGCATCCTCGCCAGCATTTGCTGTCACCTGAGTTTTTTGATCTTAGCCATTCTCACTGGTGTGAGGTGAAATCTCAGGGTTGTTTTGATTTGCATTTCCTGATGACTAAAGATGTTGAACATTTCTTTAGGTGTTTCTCAGCCATTCGGCATTCCTCAGCTGTGAATTCTTTGTTTAGCTCTGAACCCCATTTTTTAATAGGGTTATTTGTCTCCCTGCGGTCTAACTTTTTTTTGAGTTCTTTGTATATTTTGGATATAAGGCCTCTATCTGTTGTGGGATTGGTAAAGATCTTTTCCCAATCTGTTGGTTGCCGTTTTGTCCTGACCACAGTGTCCTTTGCCTTACAGAAGCTTTGCAGTTTTATGAGATCCCATTTGTCGATTCTTGATCTTAGAGCATAAGCCATTGGTGTTTTGTTCAGGAAATTTTTTCCAGTGCCCATGTGTTCCAGATGCTTCCCTAGTTTTTCTTCTATTAGTTTGAGTGTGTCTGGTTTGATGTGAGGTCCTTGATCCACTTGGACTTAAGCTTTGTACAGGGTGATAAGCATGGATCGATCTGCATTCTTCTACATGTTGACCTCCAGTTGAACCAGCACCATTTGCTGAAAATGCTATCTTTTTCCATTGATGGATTTGGCTCCTTTGTCAAAAATCAAGTGACCATAGGTGTGTGGGTTCATTTCTGGGTATTCAATTCTATTCCATTGGTCTATCTGTCTGTCTCTGTACCAATACCATGCAGTTTTTATCACAATTGCTCTGTAATACTGCTTGAGTTCAGGGATAGCGATTACCCAAGAAGTACTTTTATTGTTGAGCATAGTTTTAGCTATCCTGGGTTTTTTGTTATTCCAGATGAATTTGCAAATTGTTCTGTCTAACTCTTTGAAGAATTGGATTGGTATTTTGATGGGGATTGCATTGAATCTGTAGATCGCTTTTGGCAGAATGGCCATTTTTACTATATTAATCCTGCCAATCCATGAGCATGGGAGATCTTTCCATCTTCTGAGGTCTTCTTCAATTTCTTTCTTCAGAGTCTTGAAGTTCTTGTTGTACAAATCTTTTACTTGCTTGGTTAAAGTCACACCGAGGTACTTTATATTATTTGGGTCTATTATGAAGGGTGTCGTTTCCCTAATTTCTTTCTCGGCTTGCTTCTCTTTTGTGTAGAGGAAGGCTACTGATTTATTTGAGTTAATTTTATACCCAGCCACTTTGCTGAAGTTGTTTATCAGCTTTAGTAGTTCTCTGGTGGAACTTTTGGGATCACTTAAATATACTATCATATCATCTGCAAATAGTGATATTTTGACTTCTTCTTTTCCGATCTGTATCCCCTTGACCTCCTTTTGTTGTCTGATTGCTCTGGCTAGAACTTCAAGAACTATATTGAATAAGTAGGGAGAGAGTGGGCAGCCTTGTCTAGTCCCTGATTTTAGTGGGATTGCTTCAAGTTTCTCTCCATTTAGTTTAATGTTAGCCACTGGTTTGCTGTATATGGCTTTTACTATGTTTAGGTATGGGCCTTGGATTCCTATTCTTTCCAGGACTTTTATCATGAAGGGGTGTTGAATTTTGTCAAATGCTTTCTCAGCATCTAATGAAATGATCATGTGGTTTTGTTCTTTCAGTTTGTTTATATAATGGATCACGTTGATGGTTTTCCGTGATATTAAACCATCCCTGCATGCCTGGGATGAAGCCTACTTGATCATGGTGGATGATTGTTTTGATGTGCTCTTGGATTGGTTTGCCAGAATTTTGTTGAGTATTTTTTGAAATGATGTTCATAAGGGAAATTGGTCTGAAGTTCTCTTTCTTTGTTGGGTCTTTGTGTGGTTTAGGTATAAGAGTAATTGTGGCTTCATAGAAGGAGTTCGGTAGTGCTCCATCTGTTTCAATTTTGTGGAATAGTTTGGATAATATTGGTATGAGGTCTTCTATGAAGGTCTGATAGAATTCTGCACTAAACCCGTCTGGACCTGGGCTCTTTTTGGTTGGGAGTCCTTTAATGACTGCTTCTATTTCCTTAGGAGTTATGGGGTTGTTTAACTGGTTTATCTGTTCCTGATTTAACTTCGGTACCTGGTATCTGTCTAGGAAATTGTCCATTTCCTGCAGATTTTCAAGTTTTGTTGAGTATAGGCTTTTGTAGTAAGATCTGATGATATTTTGAATTTCCTCTGAATCTGTAGTTATGTCTCCTTTTCATTTCTGATTTTGTTAATTTGGACACACTCTCTGTGTCCTCTCGTTAGTCTGGCTAAGGGTTTATCTATCTTGTTGATTTTCTCAAAGAACCAACTTTTGGTTCTGTTGATTCTTTCTATGGTCCTTTTTGTTTCTACTTGGTTGATTTCAGCTCTGAGTTTGATTATTTCCTGCCTTCTACTCCTCCTGGGTGTATTTGCTTCTTTTTGTTCTAGAGCTTTTAGGTGTGCTGTCAAGCTGCTGACATATGCTCTTTCCTGTTTCTTTCTGCAGGCACTCAGCGCTATGAGTTTTCCTCTTAGCACAGCTTTCATTGTGTCCCATAAGTTTGGGTATGTTGTACCTTCATTTTCATTAAATTCTAAAAAGTTTTTAATTTCTTTCTTTATTTCTTCCTTGACCAGGTTATCATTGAGTAGAGCATTGTTCAATTTCCACGTATATGTGGGCATTCTTCCCTTATTGTTATTGAAGACCAGCTTTTAGGCCGTGGTGGTCCGATAGCACGCATGGGATTATTTCTATCTTTCTGTACCTGTTGAGGCCCGTTTTTGACCAATTATATGGTCAATTTTGGAGAAAGTACCATGAGGAGCTGAGAAGAAGGTATATCCTTTTGTATTAGGGTAGAACGTTCTATAAATATCCGTTAAGTCCATTTGGCTCATGACTTCTCTTAGTCTGTCTACGTCTCTGTTTAATTTCTGTTTCCATGATCTGTCCATTGATGAGAGTGGGGTGTTGAAGTCTCCTACTATTATTGTGTGAGGTGCAATGTGTGTTTTGAGCTTTAGTAAGGTTTCTTTTACGTATGTAGGTGCCCTTGTATTTGGGGCATAGATATTTAGGATTGAGAGTTCATCTTGGTGGATTTTTCCTTTGATAAATATAAAGTGTCCTTCCTTATCTTTTTTGATGACTTTTAGTTGAAAATTGACTTTATTTGATATTAGAATGGCTACTCCAGCTTGCTTCTTCCGACCATTTGCCTGGAAAGTTGTTTTCCAGCCTTTCACTCTGAGGTAGTGTCTGTCTTTGTCACTGAGGTGTGTTTCCTGTAGGCAGCAGAATGCAGGGTCCTCGTTGCGTATCCAGTTTGTTAATCTATGTCTTTTTATTGGGGAGTTGAGGCCATTGATGTTGAGAGATATTAAGGAATAGTGATTATTGCTGCCTGTTATATTCATACGTGGATGTGTTATGTTTGTGTGCTTTTCTTCTCTTTGTTTTGTTGCCAAAACGATTAGTTTCTTGCCTCTTCTTGGGTATAGCTTGCCTCCTTATGTTGGGCTTTTTACCATTTATTATCCTTTGTAGTGCTGGATTTGTAGAAAGATATTGTGTAAATTTGGTTTTGTCATGGAATATCTTGGTTTCTCCATCTATGTTAATTGAGAGTTTTGCAGGATACAGTAGCCTGGGCTGGCATTTGTGTTCTCTTAGGGTCTGTATGACATCAGTCCAGGATCTTCTGGCCTTCATAGTTTCTGGCGAAAAGTCTGGTGTGATTCTGATAGGTCTGCCTTTATATGTTACTTGACCTTTTTCCTTACTGCTTTTAATATTCTTTCTTTATTTTGAGCGTTTGGTGTTTTGACTATTATGTGACGGGAGGTGTTTCTTTTCTGGTCCAATCTATTTGGAGTTCTGTAGGCTTCTTGTATGCCTATGGGTATCTCTTTTTTTAGGTTAGGGAAGTTTTCTTCTATGATTTTGTTGAAGATATGTACTGGTCCTTTGAGCTGGGGGTCTTCACTCTCTTCTATACCTATTATCCTTAGGTTTGATCTTCTCATTGAGTCCTGGATTTCCTGTATGTTTTGGACCAGTAGCTTTTTCCGCTTTACATTATCTTTGACAGTTGAGTCAATGATTTCTATGGAATCTTCTGCTCCTGAGATTCTCTCTTCCATCTCTTGTATTCTGTTGGTAAAGCTTGTATCTACAGCTCCTTGTCTCTTCTTTTGGTTTTCTATATCCAGGGTTGTTTCCATGTGTTCTTTCTTGATTGCTTCTATTTCCATTTTTAATTCCTTCCACTGTTTGATTGTGTTTTCCTTTAATTCTTTCAGGGATTTTTGTGTCTCCTCTGTATGGGCTTCTACTTGTTTATTTATGTTTTCCTGGAATTCTTTCATGCATTTTTTGCGATTCCTCTCTGTAGGCTTCTACTTGTTCTCTAAGGGAGTTCATCATGTCTTTCTTGAAGTTCTCCAGCATCATGATCAAATATGATTTTGAATCTAGATCTTGCTTTTCTGGTGTGTTTGGATATTCCATGTTTGTTTGATGGGAGAATTGGGCTCGATGGTGCCATGTAGTCTTGGTTTCTGTTGCTTGGGTTCCTGCGCTTGCCTCTCGCCATCAAATTATCTCTAGTGTTACTTTGTTCTGCTATTTCTGACAGTGGCTAAACTGTCCTATAGGCCGACGCCTGGCTTTTGTCCCAGGATGGGGAAAGGCCTCTGAAGGCTTGTAGCGTGGATTGGCCAGATCTCTCTGTATTTGTACTCTAATCGAAGGTTGGTTTTTGTGAGCAGTTCTACCCATAGTCTATGGGCGGGTCACAGTCAGTTTAGTTCCTAGCTGTTTGCTAGCATTCGCTGAACCCCTACTATGTGCTACGTACTTCACTTGCTAGGTTGTGTTGAGCCTCTACTCTGTGCTAAGTGATATACTTGCTAGGTTACATGTGACACATTCCCAGAACACCTCTGTGCATTCAGTAATGTGCTTGATGATGATGATGATGATGATGATGATGATGATGATGTGTGTGTGTGTGTGTGTGTGTGAGAGAGAGAGAGAGAGAGAGAGAGAGAGAGAGAGAGAGAGATTTCATTTCATCTACCAACCTCCAGGAAGAGTCAGCATGAACTGTGACTTTATGTCTTGTGTTGAGTCCACCAGGAAGGTTGGGGACCGAGGCAGTAGATTCAGAGCTAAGCAGCAGTTGGTACTCTGTCCATTTTAGGATGATCTGTCCTTGCCGCTAGTTAAATGTGCAACAGCTCTTCCCTGTAAATATTCCAGGGGTAGCTGTCGAGTGAGAAAGGAAGAAGAGTCCTCCTCTACTCAGCCCACCCACCCGCCCTTTGAATTCACAGGAAAGCGGTATTTGCCCTTTAAAAACCAACTATCTTAATAGACAGCTCATCCCTGCAGTGAGAATTTCAGAGAACAGGAATCTGTCCTAAGGAACAGTATTCAGATTGAAAATGTTTTCAACACTTGGGACTCTTGAGTGCTGGTGGAATTTGCTGAAATCTGGACCCGACACTCGGAGGGCTTAGGAGACAGGCTCTGAGCCTGTTTGCCGGGTTTCTCAAGCCAGCAGGTGTTTGGGCAAGCTTGATCCTGAGATGAACCCACGGCACGCAGACAGGCAGGCAGGCAGGCAGGCCATCCGAAACACTGCTCCGTTTCAACGGAAGAAAAAGAACTCATGGACCTGCTCCCTTTCATCTTTGCAAACAAGCGATGCAAAGTGTTTAGCTGAGCCCATTGCATCATTCACGAATCTGACAACACCCGTTCTTACAGTCTGTGCACGCAACTACAGGTCTGGAGGCCCGTTGTTTACCACACGCCCTAGCCAGCCACCCCTGTGTGGAGTGCGTTCGTTCAGTAGCTCACAGTGTCACTCTTGAGTTTCAGGTAAGAAAGTGAACTCCCCTTGTCACACCATGTTACCCCATTCTGGGTTCTTTCGGTGTGTGGCAGCCTGGCATGCGCAGCATCCAGGCCCCTGCTAGGCCCCATTTTGAAGACAAAATCAAAGGGATGCTCCTCTTCCTAGACACAGCTCTGCGCTATAAAGGGCTTCTGTTTTGTAATCTGTTTTTGTGATCTGCTGCTTGTGTTTCTAACACCCCATCACGTGTGGTCTGACGTAGACCTCACCATGACTATGAGCAAATGTACTGCAAGGATGTGTGTGGGATGGCGGAGCCAGCTCCCTGCAGCAGACCGTCCTTTGTCAGAAAATTTCCACAGGGCCTCGCAGCCCCACACAGTGGACCCTCCTTCCATAGGCCTGCGCTAGCCGGATATGGAATGGGAGTTTGACTTTTGCAGGATTCCAGGTCAGTATCTTCACATAGAGCATTCTTTTTTTAGTTAGGGTTGATTTCTAAGTTTCTTTTTATAGAACGCGACTTGCAGTAGAGAGGGGAGAAAGTTGTTTGTCGGTTCAACTCTATTATTTTATTTACGTTAGGAACTGAGCTGCCGGAGTGCTGGCTGGAAGGCTCGGCCTTCTTTGATCGGAAGATTTAGAAAGCTGAGGTCCAGACTGGCTCTGGAGAGCAGCCTTGCCCTGGAAAGAGCTGTTTCCTCTCCTCTGTCATGTCCTAGAGATTTACCGATAAAACTCAACAGTCTTCAGGAGTTGGGTAGATGGCTCACAGGATAAAATGTTTATTTCAAAAGCTTGAGGACCTGAGTTTGGGCAACACTCAGGTGACTCGGAGCCTGTGACTGCAGTGCTTGGGGACGAACGGGAATATGGAGAGCTCACTGTCATCTGACTGGTAACCTCCATGCTCAGTGAGAGGCCCTGTCTCTTAAAGCAAAACAAGAGGACAGCAGTAGATGAGGACACCTGACAACTTCTGGTCTCTTCACACGTACACACAGGCACCCATGTTCTTGCACATGTGCACATACATGTACACGTGCACACCAAAGGCCAGATTTTAGTAGCAAGCCCTATAAAGAGGTATATGATAAATCATATAGTTTATATGATTTATAGTTCTAACGTTTTACCTCTGTGTATTTTGGTAAAATTGTTTTAACTGGTTAGAGGGAAAGAGGTGTTAATTAAGCTGGAAATGTCGGGAAATGGAGGTCGCATTAACACAAAGCGTGTTGTGTTTTCTGAGAACAAAGGCCTAAGAGCAGCTCACCTTCCCTGCACATCCCCACCTTAGGACGGGGAGGCCTGGTTCATAAATGAATGAGGGGATGGAGTCATTTGAACAGGAAGGTTGTTGTGACCAAAGTAGTTCTTGACACTTAGAAAACAAGGTGCAAGCAAATAGCAAATTACGTAGACTAGAATGGCAGCCATGCCGATCAAAGAACAGTTTTCACTGGGAATAGTCGGGAACGGCTCTGTGGTGTCTCCTCCCCCACCTCCCACCCTCAAATCCAAAGAGAACAGTCAAGGTGGGCAACAGCCTGCATCCGTGTAGCTGCACACGCGTCTCCATTCCTTAGTCTCTCCCACCCCCCGCCCCCGCCCCCGTCTGACTGGCATATCTGCTTTGCAGCGTACTTTCAGTCATTTTGTATTTGGTTCTTTTAAGCATACATGTGATTTTTTTCTTTAGTAAAATAATTTCCTGGAGGCAGAAATTATTTCAAAGTATTATGAATGTTGCCTTAAAGATTAGCACAGTAATTTTAAAAGTTTTAAGGTGTATTTATCCTTCTTTTATTTATGTTTTATCTGCATGTTTGTCTGTGTGCCAGTTGCATGCCCAGTGCCCATAGAGGCCAGAAAAAGGTGCCAGGTCCCCTGGACCTAGAGTTACAGATGGTTGTGAGCTGTCCTGAAGCCACTCCCTGGACTTATTTATCATTGAAGATTCAAAGAGGGTTTGTTTATCCAAGGTCTGTCATTTACCATATTCAAAAATTCAAATGAGTATTTAAATATTCATGCACATGACTGTGGTCACCCTAATTATACAATAAAGTAACATTTCATTTAAAATGGCAATCGTATGGGGAAAAAAAACCAACCAATATGGAGCATGGTATTATATTTTGTCAAATATCTTTAATTTGGGCTTAATAGAAAGACAACTTGATTTTCACATCTATTCCTATATCCAGTTGTAATACAGCATTACAGCTATGAGGTATATAAAGGAATTCATCTTTGCACAAATAAAAAGCTGAAAAAGACTTCTAAAAAAATTGGCGTTTTGGTTGCCTGCAGATATTCTTTGATGACATGATTTCTTACAAGTTAGTTACAACAGGGATGCTGAGCCTTTGGTACAGCTAAGTCTCCTAGTATCCTGTGTACCTCTTTTACACGTGCATTATTTTGTTTTTAAGATTTATTTATGTATGTGCGTACACTGTCATTCTCTTCAGACACACCAGGAGAGGGCATTGGATCTCATTACAGATGGTTGTGAGCCACCATGTGGTTGCTGGGAACTGAACTCAGGACCTCTAGAAGAGCAGCCAGTGCTCTTAACCACTGAGCCATCTCTCCAGCCCTCAGTATGCACTCTTAAATGTTCTACATATACCACTTTGTTTTATCACACAGGATGCTTACACACACACACACACACACACACACACACACACACACACACCTCAAGAGTAAAAGTTAATAAAATAGTTTTTATTCCTTCCCTTGAATATCTCTGGTTTGGTGTCTGCTGAGGTACCAGCACCTACCTGTCATTGCTTGCCCCAGATTACTCTTTTTCAACATATTGAAAAGCATAAATAATTTTCCATATCATTACAGAGTAGTTTTGGTCTCACAAACTTGGAAAATGTCTTAGGAAACCCAGAAGCCCTTCAAACATGCTTTTAAAATGGCCAGGTTAGAGGAATAAAGTTGGCAAGAACTAATTTTTATTTTCCTCTGAATTATGCTCCCAGTTGAGCAGAACCGGGCTCACTGTGCTCTGATTTTCAAGGCTTTACTCTGGGAGGTTCTGTTTGCACAGTATGTATATTAAGACATTTGCTTAAATTGCGCTCTGCTCGCCACACATCAGCATAGTCAGCATGCATCATGTTATAGCTACGGAGAGTACGAAGATGGCAAAATTGTTCCTGCACTTTGGGGACTCGCCAAGGAAAATACATGTGAACAAACATAACTGCTCTGTCTCAGATGCTCTGACGTGGGTATGAACACACAACCAGAAATCCTAGAGGCCAGAGGCTGCTCAGATGAGCTATTCCTTGAGAAGGGTGAGTCTAAAAACTGCCAAGGAGAGCTCCAGGCTGGAGAAGGAAGACCTTGAAGAGAAAGGAAGCAAGATGTACACAGAAAGTAGAGGTCTCCCAAAGCTTGTGACCGAGGCAGTCCATGAAGGGGAGATATGATGATTGGACATCTGGGTGTGCGACAGGAAAGCCAAGATGGAGAAGGGACTGCTGCCCCTGTCCATTGGAATCTACCATGGACAGAAATTTGTTTAGTTTTCTTATAAGATAGACAATTCTGGAGCTGTGACTGTGGGTCAGTCAGTCTGTGGGATCCAAGTTTGACCCCATTACCCATGTAAGAACATTGGGCATGCTTGCATTCCCAGACTGAGGATAGACTCAGGTACATCCCTGGAACTTGGGTAGCCTAAAACAATGAGGGACCTTGTCTCAAAACATAAGGTAGATGGCTCCTTAGAGACAACACTGGAGATTGATCTCGAGCTCCACACGGACACACACACACACATGCCAGGAAACCCCCAATATGTCCATCTGTGCACACACACATGAACACACATACACAAGGTGGTTAATTTGTTAGATTTATCTGTTTTAGACAGGTTCTCTCCCACGTAGCTCCTCAGCGTCCTAAGTACCAGCTAAGTGTGTAGCAAGGCACAGTCCTGCACGGTCCTGTTGTGGTGGGAAGCTCGAGCCTAGGTGCCGTGCTTATACTGCCTGTGTGTGTTGGGTCTGTAGATCTGCAGTGTGGCAGGAGGCAAGCCTGCAGAAGAGTCCAAGTACGCGGATCAACCAGAATTTCCCTGTGACAACTGCACACTCAAATAAGAGATATTTTATGTTAACACACCCAAAACTTTTATATTGAAGTTTATAGTACTATATATTCTGTTTACATATTAAGGCATGTAAATATAGGGTGACCGTTCATCTTTTTGGAATTGAGTCCCAGTGCGTGCTATTTCCCTGACATCGTTAGTTACACTTCTTTCTTTCATGTCCTGTTTTGGGTGCTGAATAATTCACCCTATTTCTATATTTGTACTTATAAAATAGAAGTATAATATATATCGCTTCTCGGCCTTTTGGCTAAGATCAAGTGTAGAAGTATAATATATGATATATGCATTTATTCATTTAAGTGTTCATATATATTCATACATTTCTCTATTTATATGTATTTATATATTTTAAAGGTGACTTTATTTTTATTTATTTATGGTTTTTCAAGACAGGGTTTCTGTGTAGCCCTAGCTGTCCTAAAACTTGCTATGTAGACCAGGCTGGCCTCCAACTTAGAGAGATTCACCTGCCTCTATCTCTGTAGCACTGGGATTAAAGGCGTGCACCACCACTGCCCAGTAAAAGGTGCCTTTAAAAGTTATTCTGGATAAAATACAAACTTGGGGCTGATAAATGACTGAACAGATATCAAGGCCCTTATCAGGCAAGGCTGAAAACCTGAGTTCCATCCCTGGGCGTCCACACAAGAATGAAGAGAAGGAACAATGCCACAAATGCGCACACGTGAACATGCACACGCGCACACACACACATACCCACACACATATACACAAACATAAACATACACACACATACACACATATACACACAGACATACACACACATATACACACATATACACACACATACACATACACACACATATACACACATAGACACACACACATAGACACACATGCACACACACATACACACACATACAAATACACACACACATACACACATAGACACACACACATACACACACACATACACACACACACATACACACACACACACACAGTAAAGTAAAAAACAATAGACTCAGGAGAGCAGCAGCACAGGAGGAGTGGTGACAGCTCTCTAGTTAACAGATTGTTTTTATATTGGCTCACTAAAATTTTTATATCTAGAACATTTTTATTAGCCTTTTAAAATATTTTTTATTTTATGTGTATGGATGCTTTG
This sequence comes from Rattus rattus, assembly GCF_011064425.1. Lineage (NCBI taxonomy): Eukaryota > Metazoa > Chordata > Mammalia > Rodentia > Muridae > Rattus > Rattus rattus. Next base: position 88,145,392 of record NC_046161.1, on the reverse strand, counting down.
TCTGCATGTATGTCTGTCTACTGCATGTGTGTCTAGTGCCCACAGAGGCCAGAAGGAGGGCATCATATTCCCCAGAACTGGAGTTAAGAACAGTTGTGGGCTGCCATGTGGGTGCTGGGAATCAAACATGGGTTCTCTGGAAGAGCAGCCAGCGCAGTTAACTACTGAGCCAGCCCCACCCCAGCCCCACCCCAGCCCCAGCCCCAGCCCCAGCCCCACCCCCAGGCTCTTCAAGTTTCCGTCATAGTAACACTGCTGAGAATGACAAACTTGTTGCATGAAGGTCTTTTCAGAAAACATTTTAGCAATTACACATAAATCAAATCTTCTTTCTGACTTACACTGTTTGTTCCAAAATCTATTGTGGGCCTTTTATCAGCAGAGGCCCCTGTGAATTCCGCTACTCTGTGAGAAATGTGGAGGGTTTGCCATGAAGTGCTTGCATCTGTAATATCAGAGAATACAGATGTTAGTGCAGGGGGGGGGTTCCCTCTCCTTCAGTGCTGCCCTAAGTCCCCATTTACCTATATCCTGCTTCCTTTGCTGCTCTTGTGACAAACCGTTCTCTCTATGTTAGACTGACAAGATCATTCAGCCCACACCACCCATACCCACAGCGGTTTAAGAGTGTGGTCAGTCTTAATTGTCAGCCTGATTGGATTGAGAAGTATGTAGGAAATTTGTAAGGCTGGAGATGCCTGAGAAAGGAGAAGGGGGGACCGCACCTGAATGTGGGCAGGCCAGTGTGGGAGCTCGACTAGAGGAAAGCCCACTGCCCAGGCTCCCCCCAACCCCTCTCTCGCCCCTCCCTCTCCTCTAACTCTCCCTCTCTCTCCTCCAACTCTCCCTCTCTCCCTTCCCCTCTCCTCCTCCTCTTCTTCTCTCCCTTCCCCCTCTCCTCCTCCTCCTCCTCTCTCTCTCCCTTCCCCCTCCCCTCCTCTTCTCTCTCTTTCCCTTACCCTCTCCTCCTCCTCTCCCTCTCTCCCTTACCCTCTCCTCCTCCTCTCCCTATCTCCCTTCCCTCTCCTCCCTCTCTTCCTTCTTTCTCCCACCACCATCTGGGAGTTGCCCTGAACTGCCACCCTCTCTTCTACAATCAACTAAAGCCTTGGAACCATTGTTTCTTTGCACATTTCACAACAGTGACAAGTCTAAAGAGAGTAACCTGTGCATGCTATATGCATAACATTTTTAAACCATCCAAGACCCCGGGGCCTTTCAGCTGTCTAACTGTGGAAACTGATGAGACTCATTGTCATAGACATGGAAACATACTTCCCTGGCCTACCGCTTTGTCTTCTCTTTGTTTGCCTTTAGTATTCCACAGGATTTGTTTTTAAAAACGCTAGTCTAGTCTGGTTATAATAAAGGGGAAGTCAAATAAAGAATAGGCTGATTCTCCCCAGGCCGTGTGTGGAAAGGAGGGAGGGTGTCCCTGGTGGTCAGACTCAGTTACAGACATTGCCACTCAGAAGAGAAACACCTCAGAGAAATCAGTTAGAATGGCTTCTTCCATTCTTGTTGCTTCTCTGAGCGAATAACCCTCACATAAAGGTACCATTCGCTTATGGGAAACTTTTAAAAATAAATTAATAAATTGTTTCTGCTTTATGAATTATGGTTGAATCAGATTATCAGGGTTATCTTTGAAAACATAGAAGAGGTTGAGGTTATGTCTCAATAGTGGACCCTCTTTGACCAGCATGTAGAGCTCAGAGATTCAGTCCTCAGCAGCACACACATACACACAGGCACACACATACACACAGGCACACACATACACACAGGCACACACATACACATATACCAAATGAAGCCAGGTGTGTTGACGCATGGCTTTACACCTACTACACAGGAAGCAGAGGCAGGCTGATCTCTGTGAACTCAATGCCAGTCTAGCCTACATAAACTAGTTCCAGGCCAGAAGAGCTTGAGCTGTGACTCACGCTTTAATCTTTACATCATAGAGTATCAAGGGAGGACACTTGGAAGAAGACAGAGGTAGCTGGGTCTCTGAGTTCAAGGCCAGCTTTGGCTAGATAACAAGTTGCAAGCTAGTTGAGGCAAAATAGTAAGACCTTGTATTCAGGGGAGAAAGTCTGATGAAATATGGCTCCTTCTAAAAGACCATGATGTCGCTCTGCTCTAGAGTCTCCGTGCAGCAGCTGCAAGTGGGGACACCCTTTCTGGGTGGACATACAGAAACTTGCCCTCCCCATATTTGGACACATACACATAGCCAAGGCTTTGCAGAAGGCAGGGGAAGGAATCCTGGGAGGATTTCCAACTACAGCTATTTGCAAAGGCATGAGAAACAGTCTGGGGCAAGAAGAAGGCTGGCCTTCTGTTGACTTCCAAGTCTTAGGAATAACAACAGGATAAGATAAATGCCTGAGTTCTTACGTGTAAAAAAAAAACAGTTTTCCAGAAGTAGCACATAGCCTAGAAATGACTGAGTCACTGATGGGAGGCCCCTGACCATTTGTTTCTTGTTTCAGATGACAGTCATGTCCCTCTCCAGGGACCTCAAGGACGACTTTCACAGTGACACGGTGCTCTCCATCCTCAATGAGCAGCGCATTCGGGGCATCTTATGTGATGTCACCATCATTGTGGAGGACACCAAGTTTAAAGCCCACAGCAATGTCCTGGCCGCCTCAAGCCTTTATTTCAAAAACATCTTTTGGAGCCATACGATCTGTATTTCCAGTCACGTCCTGGAGCTGGACGATCTGAAAGCCGAAGTGTTTACAGAGATTCTTAATTACATCTACAGCTCCACCGTGGTGGTCAGGAGACAGGAAACCGTCACTGACCTTGCAGCTGCAGGGAAAAGGCTGGGAATATCATTCTTAGAGGACCTTAGTGACCGCAACTTCTCAAATTCCCCAGGTCCTTACGTAGTCTGCATCACTGAAAAGGGCGTGGTTAAGGAAGAAAAAAATGAAAAAAGGCACGAAGAGCCAGCTGTCACTAATGGGCCCAGGATCACAAACGCATTTTCCATCATTGAGACGGAAAATAGCAATAGCATGTTTTCTCCCCTGGACTTGAGGGCAAGCTTCAAAAAAGTGTCGGATGCCATGAGAACCGCTAGCCTTTGCCAGGAGAGAGCCAGTGTCTGTCCCGAGGCAGAGCCTGTCCGCACGCTCGCCGAACACTCATATGCCGTTTCTTCCATCACTGAGGCCTACAAGAGTCAGCCTCTGAGGGAACATGACAGCAGCAGTTCATCTGGTAAAGCGGGAAAAGAAAATGGCGAAGCTCTCACCACAAAAGCAAAGCCATGCCGAAAGCCAAAGGCCCAAACCCAGGATTCTGACTCAACCACAGAGAACATGCCACTCCCTCTAGTAACCTGCCCAGAGGTGAATCAAGAAAGAAGCCCACAGCCAGCTCCAATTCTGTCACACTCAGAACCTCCCAGCAGTGAAGGAGACGTCCATTTTCCCAGGGAAGATGAAAGCCAGCCCTCTGAGGCTCCTGGTCCCCCGGCAGCAGAGGTCCCGCCCCTTGTTTATAATTGTAGCTGCTGCTCCAAATCCTTCGACAGCAGCACACTGCTCGGGGCCCACATGCAGCTGCACAAGCCGACGCAGGACCCCTTTGTGTGCAAGTACTGCAACAAGCAGTTCACCACCCTCAACAGGCTGGACCGGCACGAGCAGATCTGCATGAGGTCGAGCCACATGCCCATGCCAGGAGGAAACCAGCCCTTCTTAGAAAACTACCCCACCATTGGACAAGATGGCAGTTCATTCACAAGCCCAGACTCACTGGTGCCAGAAAGTAGGATTGGTGAACTATCCAGCGCTGGGAGTGCCTTGTCAGACGCAGACCACATGGTGAAATTTGTGAACGGGCAGATGCTCTACAGCTGCGTCGTGTGCAAACGTAGCTATGTGACTTTGTCCAGCCTCCGGAGGCACGCAAATGTCCACTCGTGGAGAAGAACGTACCCTTGTCATTACTGCAACAAGGTCTTCGCCCTGGCCGAGTACAGGACCCGACACGAGATCTGGCACACCGGAGAGAGGCGGTACCAGTGCATTTTCTGTCTTGAAACGTTTATGACCTACTACATACTGAAAAACCATCAGAAGTCTTTCCATGCCATAGATCACAGACTCTCCATCAGTAAGAAAACAGCAAACGGAGGCTTGAAGCCCAGCGTCTACCCATACAAACTTTACAGGCTCTTGCCTATGAGATGTAAGCGGGCGCCTTATAAGAGCTACCGGAGTTCTTCCTATGAAAGTGCTCAAGGAAACCGTCAGAGGAACGAATCCCCACCTGACACCTTTGTCATGCCGAACCTGCCAAGCTCTGAAATGCCCACACTGAACTTCCAAGATGGCAGAAACTCCTTGACCAGCAGCCCTGCCATCCCAGTGGAAACACCTTCATGGCAGGGTACACCCGCTTCTGCCAAAGTAAAAAATGCAGAAGGCCTCAAATGGAGGAAGCAGCCACTGAAAACCGATCTCGTCGATTCGGCTGAGGTGTCGATTTCTTCCATTGGAAACTCTGTCAGCACCACCCTGCAGGCAGAGCCCGTGTGTGTTTTGAGTGGGGAGCACTCGGCCTCCGTGATCAGCTACAGCGGCTCGGTGCCCTCTGTCATTGTGCACAGCAGCCAGTTCTCGTCGGTGATCAAGCACAGCAATGCCATTGCCTGCCTGGCCAACAGCAACCACCAGTCCCCTTCGCAGCCGGTGGCGAGTCCATCCCTGATCAAGGATAGCAAGCCTGAGGCAGATAAAGCCAGTAAACTCCCAAGCAGACCCAAAAACTCTAAGGAGAAAAAGAAAACCGTTCCATGTAACAGGGGAGAAATAACAGAGGAGGCAAAATATGTTGCTGATCTCGGAGGATCTTCGGGCAAAACCACAAATGTCGAAGAAACCAGTAAGATTGAAACTTATATAGCAAAACCCGCTCTGCCCGGCACCTCCACAAATAGCAATGTTGCACCCCTTTGCCAAATAACAGTGAAAATTGGGAACGAAGCCATCGTGAAAAGGCATATCCTTGGGTCTAAGCTGTTTTACAAAAGAGGGAGAAAACCCAAGTATCAAATGCAGGAAGAGACATTGCCTCGGGAGAGTGACCCCGAAACCCATGGAGACAGCCCCCTTGGGCTCTGCCAAGCTGACTGTGTGGAGATGAGTGAAGCATTTGATGAAGTGAGTGACCAGGACTCCACTGATAAGCCGTGGCGCCCATACTACAACTACAAGCCCAAGAAGAAATCCAAACAGTTAAGAAAAATAAGGAAAGTCAAGTGGAGGAAGGAACGAGGGAGCAGAAGCCCCGTGGGTCGGCGCAGGTATCCAGCTGAGCTGGATCGCGCAGAGATGGGTCGGCGCAGGTACCCAGCTGAACTGGATCGCTGCGCAGAGGTGAAACTGCCCCCAGATAAGGCCTCTGAAGAAGAGGAGAATAAAGAGATGCCCAAGCTGCAGTGCGAGCTCTGTGACGGTGACAAAGCAGCAGGGGCGGGAGCCGAAGGCAAGCCCCACCAGCATCTCACTCTGAAGCCTTACATCTGCGAGCTCTGTGCGAAGCAGTTCCAGAGCTCCTCCACGCTCAAGATGCACATGAGATGCCACACTGGCGAGAAGCCCTACCAGTGCAAGACCTGTGGGCGGCGCTTCTCAGTGCAGGGCAACCTACAGAAGCACGAGCGCATTCACCTGGGCGTGAAGGAGTTCATCTGTCAGTATTGTAACAAGGCTTTCACGCTGAACGAGACGCTCAAGATCCACGAAAGAATCCACACAGGGGAGAAGCGTTACCACTGTCAGTTCTGCTTTCAGGGTTTCTTATATCTCTCCACAAAAAGGAACCACGAGCGGAGGCATGTCCGGGAGCATGACGGGAAAGGCTTTGCTTGCTTCCAGTGCCCCAAAATATGCAAAACAGCTGCTGCCCTCAGAATGCACCAAAAGAAGCACTTATTCAAGACCTTGACTAAGCAAGAGGAAACAGATGACCTTTGCCACGAAAACTCCGATCTCTTGGAGAGTCAACCTTGCACTGATTCGGAAGACAGCGACCAAAAGGATGACATAAAAAAACCTTTGCTGAAAATGTCCTTTGAGTGACAACAGTTAGAAAGGTCTTCAAAATTGTTTGTGATTTTTTTATTTTTAGTTTTTTAAGTTTTTTTAAGCTTAGTTTTGTTCACATAATATTCTCAAAGGATGGGGGGTTGTTAATTTTCATTTGTGTAAACTCCCCCCCAAAAAAGGATCCTAACAACTATTTTGGGTTTTATCATTCACTCTACACAGAATGCATAAAAACAAACTAGCTGAATCCTCTAACGACCGAGTATTTGTGAAGGCTAATGAAGTTCTGAGCTGTGGGATTTTGAACAGTGGAAAGAGCAGCTGGATTTTAGCCTAATTTAAGCCTTTCTCTCGCACACTAATGAGGTCTGCTGAACTGTTGTTCGTCACTGGAGAGAGTCAGGGTCAGGGTCGTGCAGATGGCATCTTTGAGACATGCTAAACGAGCTATGACAGTATTTATTGCCATTGAGTTTCTGCACTATTAATCTTTGGTAAACTGATGGGTATTTACAAAATATCTAACAATATAACTGAACATATGTAATGGATAACCTAAAGTAGGACATTCTCATATCACCTAGAGACACTTTTCTGCAGCGTAAACCTTGTAAAGTACGTATATGAATCACTATAACGTTTAGCTGTCTGTCCCTAGTAGAGAACCACAAAGAGCAATAGACCTCAGATAACACGGACTGCTGTAGAAATCGGTAGAACATTTGGAATCTGGCTGACGAGCATGTGTGTGCTTCTCGATGGAGTACTGTGCTGTTCTCCTGAAGTATGGCTGAGCTGTTAATTGAACTGGTCCACTCAAGTCACACAGAACATAGGTCATGCCTTATCTATGGGAAAACCTTCCTAGACTTACCTGAGATTACCTATGCCACACAGTCCTCTGCAGTGGCCTCACCTCAGAATGAAGAATGATCACATTCTTCAGAACTCTGCAGTCTTCCAGTCATCCCAAGGCCATGGATGTTGGGGGCTATCCCACCCAACTTCTGTGGTCAAATAATCCTGGCCCCTCCCATTCCACTGAAGCAGCAGCTAGAGGCTGAGGGAGACACACACCTCTGTGGTAATCAATCTCAGTCCCTTGGAAAGGCCGAAAGCCTGATTCCTCAGTTTTACACCTCCTTGGAGCTAATGCAGCCCACAGGTACATAGTAGTGAAAAGGGCCACAGACTCCTTACCCCCACTGATAACATGAGGACAGGGGGACCTGATGACCACCTTTGCCTCCAACAGCAGCATCGTTTTGAGGGACGGGGAGATAGAATGTGGAATGACAGTGTTCTGCCCCTTACAAGCATGACTCGAAGCACCCACAAAGCCAGATGCCCCTCCTTCGTGTTCACAGACATTAGCTCCCTGTTAAAGCCCCACTTTCACTTCTAAATCCTTCTTTATACTGACTCAGACTGTCAACATTGCCCTCAAAAGTCTCCTTGCCCTACAAGTATTTTTTCATGGGAACTAGGGTCCTGGAAAGCTGGAACTCAAAAGATTCTTACTGTTAACACTGGCAGAGTAGGAGGGAGGGAGAGCACAGCCTACCCTTCCAGCACCAGAATGGGCAAAACTCAGAACAGGTTAAGCAGTCATTCCCGCTCATTGGATTGAGTAGGTGGAAAGCCAAGGCTGGAAGGTTATCAGAGGACTCCGGTTTCTCCCACCCAGTGTTGTGTTGCCTCCACGAAGAAGGCTTAGCATGGTTTGGGGTAGGCAACATTTAAACACCCAGAAAAAAGGACATGATTCAAGGTGACCTTTATACTGTAGCACTTTGCTGTTACCCCCAATATGTATCTGCATTTGTCATTTGTTCATCTCCCTTTACCTACATACAGTATTATATACTAGAGGACATGGGGAAACGCAAGCAATTGAACTTCGTTTTGTCCATTGTATATATGTGCACCCACACCATTTGAGTTTTAGTAGTCACAAAGGGCTTATGAAAATCACTTTTGAATTAATAACTAGATGACAAGCAATCCTGTGATCCACTAATTTGTTTTATCTCAGTTATGATTATAAAACAATTATGGATTTAAGTTGTTTTGATTTAACTACAAATAAAGTTATATGTATTGATGTCTCCCATCAATATGTGGATATTTTTTAAGTGGACTTGTATGCTGATAATTCTAGACCAAAGTAAATATGGCAGAATATTTATACATACAAATAATTTTGCAAATATTTTCTATAATTGTATTATTCATTTAAAATGTTGATAGCTTGTGTTAGTTTCAGGGAGGGGGTGTATATTTTGATAAAATACTTGACTTTGTAATTCTGTATATTCTATACAATTTATAGCAGAGCCATTTTAAGACAACTGGTTACATTTTTTTTGTTGATTGTGTAAATGTTATGAGTGGTGTTTAAGTATGCATCAAGTACATAACGACCAAGTAGAATTAAAGTGTAAACAGTGAACATACTGTATGCTGTAAAGATATATTGTAACTTGCTGTTTTAGCATCTGTATTTTCGTTAGGAAATATGATTAAATGCAGATGTTAAGGGTTGGAAAGGTCTAATTTTATTTTTAGAAATAATGAATATAAATTTGTTTTGCTTGATTAAAATAGCTCATTCCTATATTAAGTCTCTTTTTTTATGACTTACTGTTAATTCTTTTGTGTAGCTATTTCTTCTTTGTGAGTCATGGCTCTGTTACATACAGTACTCTGTCAGTGTAATTGTTTCCTTGCTTACGTGTCATGGGACCTACATGCTTAGGACTCATAAACTGATATTAAAGTAGGGGCCAGACATGGTGGCAGATTCATTTAATCCTAGCACTCAGAAGGCAGAGGCAGGCAGAACTGAGTATGAAGCCAGCTGGTCTACATAATGAATTCCAGGCCAGCCAGAGCCACCAAAACAAAAACAAACCAACCACACACACACACACACTCACACACATACCCACAACACACACACACATACAGACACACAGACACACAACACACACACACAACACACACACAGACTCACACACACACAGAGACTCACACACACATACACACACACACACACATACAGAGACATACAGACATACACTCACACACACACAGACACACACATACACATACAGACACACATATAGACACACACACACGCACGCACACACACACACACACACCCCTGACTAAGACATGAAATGCTTCTAGTAAATGAGTGTTGGGGATGAGCCTGGTATTGCGGTACCTCAAAGCAAAATTCTCACTTGGAAGTATTACTGAAAACATATTTACTGAAACTCTCACTTGGAAGTATTACAGAAAACATATTTACTGAACCCCGACCTTAGCACGGTCTTTGGATCTAGGCATTCATTATTAACCCCCAGCTCTGAAGAGAACCCCCTTCCCTGTCTTGTAGTGACTTTAAGACATTCCCACAGCTAGGCAGGGGATTTGAACTTTCTGGACTGTTCCAAGGAAAATGCTAATAATACACCAGAGAGGGAGGGAACAAGACAAAGTCATGCAGCTTTGGGCTGTTCTAGAGCAGTGGTTCTCAACCTTCCTAATGCTGGGACCCTTTAATACAGTTCCTCATGCCATAGTGATCCCCAGCCATACCATTATTTTCACTGCTACTGCATAACTGTAATTTCGCTACTCCTATGAATTGCAATGTAAATATGTGTTTTCTGATGGTCTTGGGTGACCCCTGGGAAAGAGTCCGTCGACTCTCAAAGGTTTCACGGCAGTTGAGAACCACTGTTTTGTAGATGGTGGTGAAATGGGCTTGAAGGAGGCTGTTTCCAGATTGGTGTCATGTGTCCTGAGTGCTGAGTAGCCCCATAAAACCTGCTTCCAAGACAATGGTGTGACGTTATGATTTCATGCCGCTATCAGCTGGCAATATGCCACGTGAGAAGAGTCCCATTGCCACAGACTAACCTTAGCTGATTATCCTGTGCCAAACGCAGGCAGTCATGAAGGGAAATGTGGAAAGAGGGTTCCGAACTCGGCAAATAACAGTCCACCAACACAAATTCAGATTTTTTTTTTTACACTTGCTATTGGCTACTTGTATCATCACTTTTCTATTTGAAGGGCGAACAAACCAGATTTACCCCCAAATTGATCACTGTCATTACTGCTTTTAAGAAAATGCATTATTTAGTTGTATAAACATTTTCAATAAACAGCTTGTTGCCGGGTGTGGTGGCTCATGCCTTTGATTGAGACCAGTCTGATCTACACAGTGAGTTTCAGGACAGCCAGGGCTATTCAGAGAGACCCTGTCTCAAAAAGCGAGAGCTGGTAATGATTAAGAAAGTATCCACATTAAAAGCATTTAAAACAGGTCAGGTGAGGCAACACCATTGCTCCATATTTTTAAACATGTCTTAGTCATCACCTTGTTGGTGCAGCTTCATTATCCTCACTCTCCACAGTGACAAGAATGTTTCCACTTTGATTTTTGTCTATATCTGAGAACATTTTACCTTCTCTCACATCAAACTCGGGCCATCTAATGACTTTACTTTCTGATAGGAATTCTTTTTCCCTCCCTAGTTTACACCCTTTGACCCCAGTTGCTCCCTGCAATATGGTCACTGAGCAGGTATGGTGGCATACAGTAATCTCTCCAATTATAGACAGTGGGTGAAATCCTAGTCATAATAGAATTGCTATATGTATTCATTAGCAATAGCAAAGCTGTCAATGCTTTTAAATGTTTTTGTGTGCTAAGGAGATGGCTTAGTAAAAGCACCTGCAGTCAACTCTGACCACTGGATTTGATCCCCAGGACCCACATGGTAGAAGGAGAGGACTGGAGGATGTCCTCTGACCTCCACAGAAGCTGTGGCAGAACACACGTGTGCACACACGCACACATACACGCGCGCACACATGCACACACACATGTACACACGCACACACACATGTACACACGCACACACACACACGCACACGCACGCACACGCACACGCACACACTTTGTGGGTTCTTCTTTTTCTCACCCTTTATCTCCCAGGTTTCACCTCCTATCACTAGATAGGAGAGAAAGAAGGATAAAGGGGAGAGACAGAGATCCCTGAATCTAATTTCTTTCCTTCCATTTCTTCTTTGAGCACGACTACTAACAAACCACATCCAACCCTTGTGAATGAACTACCACCAGCCCCTGCTCTCAGGGCCCTAGCACTTGTATACCCTCTGAAAACTTCCCAGAGCCCCAAACATCACACAATTTCAGATACTATCTGCAGCTGGCAAAACCGTGCCTCTGCTAGAGCGTGAGGCAAGTCATAGTCAGCTGCTGCAGACGGTCCAAAGCAGCCCCACATCCCCACACCTGGGATTAAAATGAAAGCACAGTCAAACTATTTCTGTGTTTTTTAAAAGAGAAATTCCAGAATTGTCATTATACACACACACTGTAATGTTTCTTAAAAAAAAAACAAAAATCAAGGTTAATCTTTGATAAAAGTTAACCCTTCCGAGTATTATAGACATAGATATTTTATACCTAACATTAAAAAAAAAAAACTTTGTAGATAGAGATAAAATCTGGACCAGTTCTATATTATTATAATTTTTTTCCTGCCTGTTTGGTTTTGATTTGGGTTTTTAAAAAACAGTATGGCCATGTAGCCCAGGCTGGCCGTGTAGCCCAGACTTGTCTAAAGGTCAAGATCCTCTTCCTTCACTTCCTACACTCTGTGATTACAGGTGTGGGCTACCACGTGGCCTTAAAATATACTTAATTCTTAATATTGTGCATTTTGTTAGGGCTTGGGCCACAAATATATGAGACAGCATGTATGTATGTTCCAAGTCCTGAAGTCTCATGAAGGAGGCTGATGAAGCAACAGAGAATTAGAGCCAGAGTTCCCGAGGGTTCAAAACCAGAGAAGAAAGAAGACAGGGCCCCACCTTAAGGCTCAGGGCCACATTTGTATGATAGGGACAAAGGAACCATAGGTGGATATAAAAACCTGTATTTGGGTGAGCCTGGACAGTCAAAGGACACAGCATATCTCTGTGAACCTTAACACAGCACTAAAGTTCTCTTCTGACACATGGGGCAGTGGTGGTAGAGCTGTGGGGGAACTGAGTGGTAAGGGAATGTGGTCAGAGAGGTACTAAAAATTCCAAAGTAAGTAAGACCCCTTTGGAGGGCTTGTACAGGAAGGGAATGGATCTGGTGCATATGAGAATCACTTCTTCCTGCAGTGTAGTGAGCAGACCACCAGACAGGGAAGGCTGGAGACAGGAAAGCAGAGGAAAGACTGTGAATGGATGGGTGGGAGGTGATGGTGACTTGGACAAGGTGTAAATGAAAATATAAGAACAGGGCAGAAACAATAAGGACATGTCACATTCTGGACATTTATTTTTAGATCATTTGATGTGGAAATTTTCAAATGTGCAGCTCCCAAATATGCATAATCCTATGCCAGTAACTCAACATCAGTCATGGTTTAGCTGTACTCTGTCCTGCACTCCCTCTCCATTGGAGCAGGGTCTAGACAGCATATGATTTCATATGTACTAATGCTTCTATGCTCAGTCTAAAACGTCAGCGGTTTAGAGCACTGCTGCTCTTTCAGAGGATGTGGGTTCAATTCCCAGAACCCACATGGTAGCTTACAAGCATCCACAACTACAGATCCAGGGGTTCCGATGTCTTCTTCTGGCCTTCTCAGACACCAGGAATGTGTGTGGTGGCACCCATACATATATGCAGGAAAACACTCATATACATGAGACAAATAAAACTAAAAAATATTTTTTAAATTAGTGGTTCCCAGCTTGGGAGACTGTTATCAATAAAGTGCTTGTTTCAATAAACTCCAGCGTGACAAGTTGACGTTGGCTTCTCAATACCCATGTAAAAAGCTGCATGTATGCCTCTTGTTCTTGTTCTGGGAAGACAGAGACAGGCGGGATCCTCAAGATTCACTGGCCAGCCAGCCCAGCTGAATCAGTGAACTCCAGACTCAGCAAAGGACCTGGACTCAAAATGCAAGCAAGGTGGAGCACCAGGAAGACACCTGATAATAACCTCTGCGTGGGAGTTCACACGTAAACACACTCACACACACACACACACACACACACACATCCACATGCACATGTGCACATACATATCTCACCAAAAAATGTCCCTTCGTATTAAATTTCATCAGCTCGAATTTTTTTATTATCTTGGGCTATCGAGATTGCCATGACCATCGCAGCTTTGGACTTGACCTGCCCGGGGTATCAAGGATTGAATAAACAAAGTCACACATGCAGAGAAGCTGGGAGCGAGAACGTGGTGCGTTAGCAGCAGCCGAGAAACTCAAATGAGTTTATTAAACCCAACACACACAAGGAGGTGGGTTAGCTCATCTCACAGGGGTTCTCCGTGGAGAACAGTCTGACCGGAAGTCATCTGGGAGAAGGAAAGCTGTGACTGACCCTACACACAGGATCAACATCTGCACATGGACCAAGGGAAGACCTTGCCATGGGTCTGAGGCTCAGGGGTGACCTCATGTCAACGATACACGTTTTCTTAGGACTTCCACTGCTCCCGCAGAGAGATGGCTTAATGATTAGTAGAACAAACTGCTCGTGAGGAGGACGGAAATTTGATTATCAGCACCCACATCAGGTAGCTCACGACCACCTGTAACTCCAGCTACAGGGAGGGGAGCCAAAGACCCAGCCCCTGCAGGAACCTGCGCTCATGTGAACATAGCTTCTCTTGCTGTCACCACACACACACACACACACACACACACACACACGGTTAAAAATAATATAAGTAAATCTTAAAATAGCCTATTCTCATAACTGCCGCTTTTAATAATTTGAATGAGACTCCATTGAGGTCTGCGGCATAACTTCCTGATCAGTAGGTTGTCCTCACCATTTCTCCCCCTTTTAAATTTAGTCGTAAGGAAATGAGGCTGCTCACAATGTAGGAATGAGGAAGAAAACTTCCTCCCTGGAGCCGCGTTCTTCCATTAGGAAGCACACAGTGAAGGCATTGAGTGTATTTTTGAAGATGGATTTAATAGTTGGTGGCGTTTAGGTACCAGGAGGTAAGAAAAACGGAGCAAGGCTAACTCTCCAGTTTTCAACTTCAGCAGTTGGAAGAATGGGGTCGCTTACAGACCGCGCTAGTCACGTGGTCAGAGTCCAATGAGACTGGCGTCAAGTTACTGAAGCACGGCTGAGTTAGGTACTGAAAATCCAGGAGAAGCAGAAAGCAGTTTTCACGATCCAGAGGGAAACATACTAAAAATAGGAGTGACGCGACCACTGTAAAGTGCTATGAGGAAGAGGTGCTCGGTGCTAGGAAGACAGCTAATGGTTCAGTATGCCCTGGTCCAGTGGTTCTCAACCTACGGGTTGTGACCCCTTGGGAGTCAAATATCCCTTCACAGGGGCTGCTTATGAGATTTCCTGCATATTATATATTTGCATTACAATTCATAACAGTCACAAAATTATAGTTAGAAAGTAGCAATGGAAATAAGTTTATGGTTGGGGATCACCACAACATGGGGGGGGGTGCTGTATTAAAGGGTCACAGAATCAGGAAGGCTGAAAGCCCTAGTTTAAACCTCTAGGAAAACTGACCTTGAAGAAGTAAGATTTGAGCTGAGATCTGAAAGATGAGTGACAGCTAACAAGGAGAGGGGTTCTGGGCCCAGGCAATGGTTGTGTGCTGAGGTCCGCCTCTGGAGAGGTCACAGTGCATGGGAGGTTATCCTGACAAGAATGCAGGGCCTGAGATCAATCGGGATGACAGGGCCTTTGTGCTGTAGATCTGGATCTGGATCTGTGAAGAGCAGCAGGGAGGCACTTAGGTTAGACATGTGGCTCAGTGCTTGCCTGGCAGGTGTGAGCCCCTGCGTTCAATCCAAAGGATGGAAAGAAGAAAAAAGAAGGGAGAGATGGAGGGGAGGGTGGAGAAATAGAACAAAGAGTAGGCCCCTGAGTTCAAGCCCAGAGTGGTCTACACATTGAGTTTTAGGCCAGCCAGGTCTACATAGTGAAACCCTGTCTCAAAAAAAAAAAAAAAAAAAAAAAGCCACAGTGGCTGAATGTAGAAAGTGCCTTGGGGACGGCGGTGGCTAGAAACAGCCGTTAGGAAGTGACTGAGCTAAAGGCGATAGTGACTTAGATTGTATGTCTGCAGTGACAGTGGGAAGGAAGGAGAAGAGCTGAGAGATACTTAGGAGGTAGAATCGGCGGGACTTGGTGTTGAGTTGGATTTGAGACGCTAGGGTTAAGGAGGGCTCAGGGATCATCTTTTGGTTTTAGAAGGATTCAAACCGGAAATGAAAGACGACTCCCATGAAACTTATAAGAAAAAGAAGCCAGAGTTCTAGAGAACTCCAGTATTTGAAAGATGAGTCAGAGAAATGTCCCACTCAGCGGGGTGGCATATGAGAAAGGCCCGCACTTAGAAGGGCGTCAGAATCTGCAGGACAAACCAGTATTGCAGAGTTCTCTCCGTGCCCTATGCGGTAGGATATAGCAAAATCCCGAAGTCTAGCAATCAACTACGGCCCCTGGTCCCTCTAGTGGTAGGACAAGGAAATGACATGTCAGCCAGAAAAGATTACATCACAGGAGCAACCAGACATTGCCAGAGAGAAGCCAGTCAACCAACCCGAGACCACGTACAAGAGGAGGATGGAACATATCTAATTAAGACCTTTAGCCCTATTTATAACTTTCAAATATCCAGACGTATAATATACAGGACTCCATCTGTATTCTTGTCCTGTAAATTTGGGTTTAGGGAGGAACAGGCTGTCACCACTTCCGCAAAAGGGAGCTAGCCCTTTCTCCACCGTATGTCTGTATAGAAGCTGCTGACCATATTAAAATGGTCTCTTCTGGCCAAAGCGTCATTTCTCAACACTTAATATGATGGTTTCTGCATCCAGTGCTGTTGAGAAACAGAGTCTCAGACCTCTGCTTCTCTTTGTGTGGGGCCTCACTGCTACTCTGTGGGATGACATTGAGTATGTGCTGTTGACATGGTCATAGTTGTCAATGTTGTCATGGACCTCAATGCCTCACACGCACGGAAATGATGAAGCCTTCCCTTTATCCTGGTGCAGGTGTTGGTAGTATGAGCAGAAAACCATGGACGACGGTTTCCTCCTCCCCAATGTTTACAGCCTGAGACAGCTCCCCCATAGACGAGCTCCTACCAGGATAAGCTAAATCTGCTTCCTCATTAAGATAGATAGATGGATAGATGGATAGATAGATAGATAGATAGATAGATAGATAGATAGATAGATGGATGGATGGATGGATGGACGGACGGACAGACAGACAGACAGACAGACAGATAGATAGATAGATAGATAGATAGGTAGATGGATAGATAGATAGATAGATAGATAGATAGATAGATAGATAGATAGATAGATAGATAGACAGATAGATAGGTAGATAGGTATCCATTTCCTCAATTCAGATGTATAAAATGAATGTACTGTTTCTGGGCTGCGGCTGGTGTGTCTCCATGAAAGCATACAGCCCACCTGATCTCAGATTTTCTGTATGCATGTCTGTGTGTCTGCCCTTCCTTCAAAGATTCCCTCGTTACTCCAGTTGGGTCAACCCCACAGCCATTCAGGTCTTGGCATGCTCTCTGGGGAAATCCATCCTCAACTCAACCTCTGCCATCAAGCAGGAGCCTCAAGAAGAGTGAAGCCCAGGCCCAGTTTCCCCAGCACCGTCCTCCAAGTACCTGTTCAGTGACATCACGGCGAGATGCCTACTGAACACCGGATCTGCCATTCAGCCTGACCAACAACCCAGTTTGCCCAAGACTGAGGCTGCTCCCAGCATGCAAACCTTTCAGCACGAAAACTGACAAATGGGGATGGATGTTTGGCTGTGGTAATGGGAAGTTTCTCTAGAAAGGTGGGGCTCAGGGAGAGGAACTAGCAGTCATTAACGGAAGGAGAAGTCACCCGGAACTTAAGTGAATGAAAAGCAACTGGGCCACACAGAATGCGTCCTGTCTGTACACGTCTGAGCTGGGAGAATAGAGGGGATCCCCACGGGCCCCACTTGCAGACCCTACTGGAATCCTTCAGTCAGTTCATATAGCTCCATCCACTCCCAATTCTCTGAAGAGCTGAGTGGCTCCTGGCTGCCCACATAAGGCATTTCCCCCAGAATTTTTAAGAGTCCACTTTAAGCAAAAGTGCTGGCCTTTCCAAGTCTTCTTCTGTGGGTTTTCCTGATGAGCTCTTTCTTATTTTGTTATGAGGAAAGCCCCCTAAAGTTCCTTCACAAGCCACCCTGACCCTCTTCTTCAACAGCCCTGCTTTCCAAGCAGATCTGAAATCAGAGTCAGGTGACCGGGACTTGAGCGGGACCTTACCGAGAACTTCTCGGACGCCAGAGACAGAAGCCGTTGTTCAGCATAAGGAAAGGATTATATGTCTGGCCTTGTGTGATATGATCAGTGACACCCTGAATGTAGATGGAAGGTCCCATGAGGACCTTAATGGAGCTGAGGATTTCTCAGCATCTAGTGACCCAGTTGCACAGAATGTCAAGACCAGTGTCACTCAGGTCTTATGGTCACACTGGCATGAGCACTCCTACATCACTGACTATACTATATATATGCACCTATATACACACGCTGTATACACACCTATATAAAAAAAAACAGGGCAACACAATTCTGTGTGATGCACAATAGTTGATGATGACCATAAACTACTGACTGGGTCATTTTTTCCTCATCACATGGCCAAATACGGGGACTACTTGACAGAGTCAGGGCTGTGGTCTGTCCATATCTGGTGGATCAGGAAGCAGAAAAGTCCCAACTAAAAGCAGGCCTCAAAGGCCCAAGCCCAGGAGCACACCTCTAGGGCTTACAATCTCCTGGAATGGCACCACCATCTAGGGACCGGAAGCTTATGGAGGGCATTTCAGACTCGAAGTGTAACATCTGTGTTGCTGGGTTATGTGTCTAGTATACTGTACTTTTTGCGGTGATTTTTAGAGTGTGTTTGTGTGTGTGTTAAAGTTTGCTGTAAGACCAGCAACGGCCTCATATTTCTCATGGTCACCATTTTCCCCCAGTGCATCAAGAGGCCACATTCAGCAATCAACCTGTACTATCTAAGTCTGTGTGAGTCTGAGGTTCCCACAATAACAAGTTTGCCTAGTGACACAGCTCAGAGCTTACTTACTCCATGGTTAAGTGATTCAAACCATCACAGGCTTTGAGCAAAGCTGGATCCAAGAACTCACGCCTTAATATACTCTCTCCCTCTCTGCCTCTTTCCCCCATTCCTACTTACTTCCCTCGGGGTTGGCTTCTCCCAGTTTATGGCAAAGATGTTTATTCTTAGCACAATAAAGCTCTCCAGACCAAGGAAAACATCTTTCAAAGGAGAAAGTAGGGGCTGGAAAATTGTCACAGTGGATAATGAACTTGAAAGCTGGAATACCTGAACGCCACCCCCAGGACCCACAGTGGAAGGGAGCCTGACTGTATCGTTGTCCTCTGCCCCCCACACGTGTGCTATGACTCATGCGTGCTCTGTGCTGGTGAGTTTTTATTGTCAATACTAGCTAAGGTCACATGGAGAGAGCCATCACAAGAAAGAATTGCCTACATCAGACCAGGCTGTGGGCACGCCTTTGGGGGATTGTCCTGGCTGGTGATTGACACAGGAGGGCCTGGCACACTGTCAGAGGCACTATCCCTGGGCAGATGACTCTGTTCTGTAAAAGAAAGCCAAGGGAGCCTGAGATAGAAAACAAGCCAGTAGGCTGCATTCCTCCACAGTTCTTGCATCCACTCTTGAGTTCCTGCCCTGACTTCCCTCAAGGACATCAGCTGAAATAAACCCTTTCCTTCCCTAAGGTCCTTTGGGTCATGTATTGCCATCACCCCATACGAACATGTTAAATAGTGATGATGATGATGATGACGATGACAATGATGTATGTGGTGGCACTTGGGAGGCAGAAGCAAATGGATCCCTTTGAATACAGGCCAGCCTGACCTACAAAGTGCATTCTCTAGGTTAGCCAGAGGTACATACTGAGATCCTGTCTCAAAAATAAAAAAATCTTCTTTTTAAAAAGAAAAAGAAAAACCGAAGCCTAGCGTGGTAGCATATGCGTCCTACCACTCAGTGGCCTGAGGCAGGGAGATCAAGAGTCACAGTCAAGAGGATGCGAGCGTTTGCTGTGAGACCGTGTCTCTGAATACTGTCAGAAGCTACACCCATAGTCTCGCCAACATGACTGTCTGCACGTGAGCTGGACTCGGACACCAAAAGACACATCAAAGCCGAAGGGCAAGAGACCACAAAGCCTCAACCCTTCACAAAGAACTACAGACAAGTAAGGAGTGCTGAGAGTGCACGCAGGGGGTGGGGGCTGGGGGACGTGGCCTTCCCCAGGGAAGAGGACACCAACCATCCACCACCACCAAGTGCTCAGCCTGAAAACATACATACGAGCAACATTATACAGACCTAGCAGCTTACATTTAGAAATATATACAGCACATAACAATAATCAATGGGGGTTGGGTATTTAGCTCAGTGGTAGAGCGCTTGCCTAGCAAGCACAAGGCCCTGGGTTCAGTCCCCAGCTCTGAAAAAAAGAAAGAAAGAAAAAAAAACAATAATCAATGGGGGGGGGAAGAGGTGACAAGTCTAAAAGGAGCATGGAGGGGTATATCGGAGGGTTTAGAGGGAGGAGAGGGAGGAGAGGAAGGGGGAAGTGAGGTCATTGAATTATAATCTCACTCACATACACAAAAACAGACTTATAACAATAACAATAACTGGGAGGGAGGCCTGTCAACAGCAACAAAATTCAGAGAGCTACCTCTGACAATGTCCTCTGAAACTGAGTTCAAACACAGCCCAGCGCTGGCTCACAGCTGATACTCAGTCTCTTCTTTTTTTTTTTTTTTTTTTTTTTTGGTTCTTTTTTTTTTGGAGCTGGGGACTGAACCCAGGGTACTCAGTCTCTTCTAACGTAAGTGGTACAACCGCCTTTTAGGATACGTTGAGGAAAGACTGATTAAAATGGCACCAAACATTCGACATCAGCCAAGACCCAGCCAGGCTCTGCGCCAGACGCTTTAATCTTTATTTAAAAGAATCTGGGGGAGAGGGTGTTACGTTCACTAATTACTAGATGCAGAGCCTGCAGGCCCAAGCCAGCGGCTGGCTCCACTGGTGTTGAGAATGTCTTAGAATGGAGTTGAGACGCCTGTTTATTTACTGGGCAGTTCCTCAACTTCAGATATCAACTTGCCAGTCCACAAACGACACCCTCCACATCTCTCTGTGTGGAGCAAGAGCAAGCATCGGTGAACTTCCCGCCTCTTCCTGATTGAACAATCAGCGAGTAGGAGTGCGGCGGGATGCGCGGCCCAAGCAGGACGGACAGTTGGGAAGATCTACCCGATTTCCGGGATCTTTCAAGGTTAAGAGAAGTATCCCCTATTAAGTATGTTAAATCTAAACTCAATAAAGGTGAAAAGCAGCCTAGTATAGCTGTGTGTACATACGTATCCGCCGTGTATTGAAAGAGCTAATACATGTATATGGGAACATTTTTTTTCCACATGCTACAATCATTCCGTAGATGTCAGAGACCCCTCTCCCCACCCTGCACACCCTTTGTGTGTGTGTGTGTGTGTGTGTGTGTGTGTGTGTGTGAACGTGTACATTCTTGTCCTTTCTCCATATATAAATAAAGTACACTACACACACCACTCTATACTGTTTCTTTAAAATAGAATGTGGGAATAGCCTACCGGTCGGGTTCTTTCAATGGCTGCCTGATGTGTAACTCTATGATGAACGTGTAACAACTTCCCTAATAGAAAATGTTTTCAATCTTTTGCTTTTGTTTACACATTTTGGATATATTTTTATAGCAAATGTAGAAACAAATCGGGGGGAAAAGGCTTTCAGCGTCTCACTCTCTTTTAAACATCAAGTCCTGATAGACAAAACCCCATCCCATTATGAGGTTTCTTGGTGGTTTGCAAGAGTTCAAATTCTGAGCTCTCAATGCTATTCGTAATTCTGCGATAAACAAAAGCTCAGGTCTTCGCAAACTTTCCTTGTTTGAACAAATGCCACGGTAGAAGGAAAGAACCTTATACAAGGAGGCTGGTCCAAAGTTGAACTAGAAGCAGAAACCTCTGCCAGTGACATCTCATCTGGCTGCATCTCGCTCTCCAGTCACCTCTGCTCTCTGAGCTGAGGAGCCGCCTCTGCTCTTCCAGGCTGTGGGTGGAAGATGCGCTCTCCCCACTTCCAGGCATAGGAATGTTTCCGACCCGCCATGCCCAGCACGCGAGGATTGGTTCCTCCATGGTCAGGAGTTTGCCCCTGGTCCAATGAGCCTTCACTGTAGAGTCAGAGCCCCGCAGGGAAGATGGCTGCAGAGGCCCCACCCACAGATGAACGTCACGCTGGAAAAGACTCTCTAGTGCCACCCCGTGGCCTTACGAAGACAAGAGGTTTGCGAAAAAGCTGTTAAAAACAAAACCCTGCAGGCAGCTGGAAGCTCTGTCACCACGACTTCAAGTGACTGCCTAGCTTCCTGGGCTTGAGTTCCCAGGACAGATGTGCCTGGACAGTTAATCAAAAATCTGCTTGACTTAGATGTAGTCTAATGCGTGAGCGACAACAGCATTTTGCGTTGTGAGTTAGATGAACTGCAGCATTAAAAGATGTGAATTTGGGGGTTGGGGATTTAGCTCAGTGGTAGAGCGCTTGCCTAGCAAGCGCAAGGCCCTGGGTTTGGTCCCCAGCTCCGAAAAAAAAAGAAAAGAAAAAAAAAAGATGTGAATTTGTGTATCTATAAAGGGTGCCTCACCAGCCGCCCACCGTGGACTCAAAGAGTAACCTTATTCTGACAGCATCTATTTTCCTTTGCTGTGTTGTTAAATATTTTGTTTTAAGGAAGTTTGGGCTGGTATGGTGACACAAGCCTTTAATCTCAGCAAGGTCAAGGCAGGTAGACCTCTGTGAGTTCGAGGCCAGCCTGGCCTATATACCGAGTTCCAGAACAGCCAGAGCTACATGTATTCAGATTTGTTTAGCTGGTAGCATTGGGGTTTAGACATGTTCTTTTTGAGGCTTAAAATTCCATATCCAGGCTAAGCCATCTGGCTGGTTGCCTTTTGGAGAATTTGGTTTTAATATTCTTTTTTTTTTTTTTTTATTTTCAATTCTGCATGTCTGTGTGCAGGCATGGGCATGTGTGTGCAGATGCCTGCAGAAGTCAGAGGTGTTGGATTCCTCTGGAGCTGGAGTTACAAGCATTTGGAAATGGTTGATGTGGACCCTGGGGACCAATTCTCAGGCTCACTCCAAGAGCCATCTCTCCGGCACCCTCTTTGAGAATTTTTAAATAAATATAATTGTATCTAAAAGTGAACATGCTTTGAGAGGAAGGCGGTGGGGGCAAAGGCAGGAGCCTCACTGAGACTTCTGGCAGCTGCAATCCTGGCCCCCAATAAAAGTGTTAGCAGGGAAGGCCACCAGCTCTGCAGTGTGGCATCAGAAGGCCACACTGTCCAGGAGGGAACACTTACTTCTGTGCACAGGGAGAGGGAAAGCCTACCAGCAGAGGTCACTGGTGTACCAGCAGGAAGCCACAGCAGCTCTTCTCACACTTGGGCCTGCCCTGCTCTCTCTCAGCACTTTGAAGGGAATCAGTGGGAAGTGTGGGCATGCTGTTGGCAGAATTTCTTAGGGAGGCCCACCTTTGGTACCCTCAACCTAAGGCTGTTTATTTTAGCATTGCTGTAATACTCAAAAGGATACCAAAGCAGCCTTGGATTGTACATCACCAACTTTAACTGGCCCAGAAAGTAGTTGTATGTGCTACTTATCTGGAACTTAAGGGAGGCAGGCACTACCTTCCTCAACACATGCGTGCCTGTGTGTGTATACACACTCGAACACACACACACACACACACACACACACACACACACGCGCGCGCGCGCGCGAATGGCTTGAGTATTGCATACAAAGCCACTACTGAGTAGGAATGAATGTCATGATGTAACATGGAGTAGTACTGACACCAAGAGGAGGTGCAAGCAACTGGGTGATGGGGCAGCCAGGTAAATGCAACTCACAGGCACCGGTCAAAAGATGGTGATGACCCTGTAGTGCCAGAGGGATGTGTGAGGGCAGGATGGTTTCAGGAAACTTCTTGGGAAGAAAAAGATATTGTCTGTTTGCCTAGAAAGAATGCTGAGGAAAATAAAATGTGATTTAGGCTATGCAGTGTATGTTCCTTTAGAGCAGTGGTCCTCAACCTTCCTGATGCTATGACCTTTTAATACAGTTCCTCATGTTAGGGTGACCCCCAGCCATAAAATTATTTTCATTGCTGCTTCATAACTGTAATTTTGCTACTGTTGTGAATTGTAATGTAAATATCTGATATGCAGGAACTCTGATACACAACCCCTGTGAAAGGGTCATTTGACTCCCAAAGAGGTCTCAGCCCACATGTTAAGAACCACTACTGTAGAGGACCCTGACTAATACAAGTCCTGAGATAGAACTAACAAGGAAGAGCCCTGAAGTACCTGAAAATTGAGTCCCAGTAGCATTCTGTGAGCACCAAATCAAGCCATAAACGATGTTTATGTTACACCTGGATTTTTCAGTGGGCAGGTAAATTTTTCCTTTACTGATTAGAATTTCATTCCAGGTCCTTTTGGGTAGGAGAGACAAGATAGATGTTTTGATGTTACTACTTTCAAAATTCCTGTTCATTGTTCCTTTCTTTTTTTTTTAAGATTTGTTTATATCTAGGTTTGATAGTATACATCTTTAATACCAGCAATCAGGAGACAGAGGCAGATGGATCTCTGTGAGTTCAAGGCCAGCCAACATAGCAAGTCCAAGCCAGCCAGGAGTATATAGTGAGACCCTGTCACAAAAGGGGGTGGGGATGGAGAGATGGCTCAAAGATTCTTAGTTACTCTTCTATTGCTATGAGGATATACTACGACCAAGGCAACGTAAAGAAGTAGCTTATTTGTAGGCTTGCTTAAGTTTAGAGGGTTAGTCCATGAGCATCACACCAGGGAGCACAGCGGCAGACAGGCAGGCACAGTGCTGTAGAAATAGCTCAGAACTTACATGGTGAGTCCTCAGCCATGGAGCAGAAGGAGCTAACTGGGAATGACATGGGCTTGTGAAACCTCAAAGCCCATCCCCAGTGACACACCTCCAACAGTAAGGCCACACCTCCTAATCCTTCCCAAACAGTTCCACCAACTGGGGACCAAGCCACTCATAGATTACTATGGGGAGGGGGATCCTTGTTCAAACCTTGTTTAAACCAATGTTTAAAAGTACTTATTGATTTTGCAGAAGACCTGAACTCCCAGAAAGGGAGTCTGAAAGTTCCAGGTGGTTTGATATCTTCTTCTGACCTCTGCAGATACCAGGACCAAACATGGTGTTCATATGCAGGCAAAACACTCACACACATAAAATAAAATAATAAAAATAAGCCACTTAGGCATTTTATTTTTTACTTTTTAAATAAAGTAAAACATGTTCACAGTAGAGTAAAAATCTTGTGTATCGCTTGATAAATTTTAACACATATGAAAGATTTGACCTCATTGTTGAATAAATAATAGTGAGGTGGTTTTTGGTTGGTTGGTTGGTTTTTGCTTTTTGTTTGTTTGTTTGTTTGTTTGTTTGTTTTTCAGAAACTGTCTTCCAAGCCAGTGACGTCCGTTTCCCATATTTTGGTGCAGATGCTCTTAAGTCTCAGTTGCAGGATGGCTTTTACCGCCTGCCTAAAGCAGTGGAACCGGCAGAGTTGACACTGAATAAATCATTCTTAGACTCTAAAGGTCTTCTGGCCCTGTCTCCAAAGGATCCCAGCTTTGGGTGGAGGAGGAAGAGGAGGCCGTGAACCAAAGAGGTCCCGGTCCACAGCCCACAGCCCATACCCAGCTGAGGGGACCCAGAGATCCCATTACTGAGAAATGCGAGAAACATGAGCGACACATGGAGAATGTTGATCGACTTTAGTGTGTGGAAGAGATAGAGGGGAGCAGGGGAGAGAAGGAGAAAGGAGGAAGTAAGAGAGTTGTGGTAAATATTAAAACAAAATGAGCCAACCCGCACTATTACCGGCCCTGTAGGGCCATATGGCATCTGTGGGGTATTTTCATCTCAGTCAGTGAAAACCTCTCAACCCAGCTCGATAACTCCCACAATGCCACCGGCTACTCTCTGGGCCCTGAGGCGATCTTGCTGCCATGGCCGGCCACACCAGTGGCCATCCATCTAGCAGGTAGCTGTCACACCAGTCCCATACAGAGACCGCCCATCTCATGGCTCTCTTGCTGGGGACTCTGCTCCCATTCCCAACAACCCAGTAAAATCAAAACTCAGTAAGCTTGTAATTTATCAATCAGGTTTATATCCATAAATTCTCACCCCACAAAACATCCACACAATAAACGCAGAGCCAATTAATATTGAGGTAACTGCCCACCTGCATAAGATAAATTGTCCTGTAATTACCCATCCCTTATGAAATATTCATAACTACCTGTGACCCTTTAAGGCCACACAGATCTGGGCTGTCCTTCTCCTCCTCCATCTTGATTCTTCTTTTCTCCTATCTCTCCCCTCTCCAAAACTCTGTGCCCGCCTCACTTTTTCACTGCCCAGTCACAGGCCTTGCCCTCACCTGCATATAGACATCAATCCACAGAAGAGCACGATCTCAGTTCTAAATCCTTCAGGAATAGAAAATAAATAATTAAATACAAGACGCCGTTTCTGGGTAAGAAGCTGTCGACTTGGAAGAGAGGGGGATTCTCTGGTCCTTTAGTTGGATGCCTATCATTCAAATCCATTTCCAATTCCTTGCAGCTGGAACAACAAAGTCCCCAGGGGTCCTCTGGACTGCAGCATCTTGCTTGAGACCCTAACTAAGCCAGTGTATTCATTGAGTGTTTGCTGAAGAGTCTTTTTCCTGACCCTTGTATATCAGCAAGAAGTGCCCTGGACAGTGGCAGAGAAAAGCCCACAAAGAATCCCGAAGGATGCTTTTCTGGAGCTCAGTTATGCCAGTAAGGACTCAGGCCTTTATTCACCTCTCAACTCTGTCGTTCATGTCTGCACTTGCAGACAGAAGATGGCTGTGGTGGTTTGTATGTGCTTGGCCCATAGGAAGTAATGCTATTAGGAAGTGTGGCCTTGTTGGAGGAAGTGTGTCACTCTGAGGTATACTTGGAGGTCCTTTGCTTAACCTCCACCTAGGGCGGAAGAGATGCTCCTCCTACTTCCCTGCAGAAGAGAGACTTCTCCCGACTGCATTCTGATTAAGAAGTAGAACTCCCAGCTTCTCCAGCACCACATCTGCCTGCACGCTACCGAGCTCCCTGCCATGACGGTAATGGACTGAACCTCTGAAACTGTAAACCACCCAAATCAAATGTTCTCTTTTATAAAAGTTGCCTTGGCCATGGGGTCTCATCACAGCAGTAAAACCCTAACCAAGACAATGACCAAGGACAGTCAGAGCATCAGGACCTCACTGAGATCAATGAGAAGAAAAGACAGCATGCCAGTGTGCTCTGCCTTCTTCAAAAGCCCTCGGTAGTCCACCACAGACCAGTCCTGAAAAGGCAGAAGTAGATGAGCCCTTCAAAGGCTACCCTTGAAAATAACCGTAAGAAACCAGGGCTCTGTGGGCGAGCGCTGTAGGAAAAGGCACGGATGGTGGGCGAATCAACAAGTTTGCCGTGGAATCACCACATTACCAAGGTCTTGGCCATCATCCAGGACAACCCAAATCCATCCAAATAAATTATTCAAGTGACCCATTTCCACAGGAGAAAAAAAAAAAAAAGATTGTATCCCAGCCATCGACTAAGCAACCAAGAGCCCCGTGTGAAAAGTTCCAGCGGCTTCTATAAACGTGATGACAATGAGAGCCTTCTTGCTCTGTTTACCTCATATTCTTTGCAGCAAATGAAGAGACTTGACAAGTGTGCTTGGCCTCTTCCTGGATAAAGGTCACGGGCAGGAGAAAGCAGCTCGTTGTGTAGCTTAGCAGAACAGTCACCGTTTGTTCCTTCTCAATGAAATGCCACAGCTTGGAAGCAGAACTGAGGATCCTCCACAGCCTCTCTTGCTGCCCCCACCTCAAAAGCTCACCCACATGAGCTCAATAAATTACTGTGAAGAGCAGAGTTGGGGTAGGGGGATGGGCAATGAAAGTGGCCAAGGGAAGGGCAAAGGGTGAATTCCCAGGAAGTATGATAAATGTCACCTAAGAGGCTCTTCTACCAATGATTGGCCTGTAACACCGAGTTTACTCTGAATGGGAGGGGGTGGTCTGTATCTGGGTATGAGTAGGAAGGAGTGACAGGGCCAGAGGCTGAGAAGATGAATTGTACCTGTTACAAGTAACCAACCCTAAGGATCACTCTGTGTCCACAGCCTGTCTCTCTTTCTGCTTCCTCCCATGGAATCAACTGCCCGCCGCCCCCCACATACACACACTTCAGACTGAGGCATGTTTATTTCCATATGGAAAGTTGTTGTTGTTTTTTTAATGAAATCTTAATTGTTTGATTTTTACCAATGAAGACTCGGGAGTCAGACGCTGGAGTGAAGTCTTTCTCCAGAGGCAGAGAAAACACCCAGCTGACCTTCCTCCTCAGCCAACACCCCAGAAGGCATCTCCTGCCTTATGCCGTCTCAAAAAAAAAAAACCTCTTCAAACTGAATGTTCTTCTACTTTCTGTGTGTCTCTCTGTCTGTCCTCCTGACTCCCTCGCTATGGTTTTTCCTTAATAATCATATGTTGACTTCCTGTCAACTGGCTGCTTGTTCTGCCTCTTGACCTGTGGTTGACTTTATTTAATCATGTTTACAATATTCTAGCAGAAAGATCTGGGATTAAAGGTGTGTGCTAAGGCTGAGTCACACCACAACTAGAAACAGGTTGATCCGGTCAATAGCACAATCTTGGGGGTTCACAACGTGATCAAATATCCTACGACAGAAAATGAAGACTCAGTCGCTAACTATGAGAAAGACATCTAGACCTATCCGTTACAAGTCAATAACAAAAAGACAACACAATTAAAATGGAAGCATTATTTAAATGAGGTATCGTTGTGTGTGTACAGTGTGTGTATATGACCATATGTACACACAAACACCCATATGTGCAGGACATGTGATGGACATCAGGTGTCTTCTATTGTCCTCTGTGCTATATTTTTGAGATAGAGTCTCTCTCGTTCAACCCAGAGCTCACTGATTGAGGTAGTCTAGCTGGGTAAGACCCTCCTCACTGATTGAGGTAGTCTAGCTGGGTAAGACCCTCCTCACTGATTGAGGTAGTCTCTCTGGGTAAGACCCTCCTCACTGATTGAGGTAGTCTAGCTGGGTAAGACCCTCCTCACTGATGGAGGTAGTCTAGCTGGGTAAGACCCTCCTCACTGATGGAGGTAGTCTAGCTGGGTAAGACCCTCCTCACTGATGGAGGTAGTCTAGCTGGGTAAGACCCTCCTCACTGATGGAGGTAGTCTAGCTGGGTAAGACCCTCCTCACTGATTGAGGTAGTCTCTCTGGGTAAGACCCTCCTCACTGATTGAGGTAGTCTCTCTGGGTAAGACCCTCCTCACTGATTGAGGTAGTCTAGCTGGGTAAGACCCTCCTCACTGATTGAGGTAGTCTCTCTGGGTAAGACCCTCCTCACTGATGGAGGTAGTCTAGCTGGATAAGACCCTCCTCACTGATTGAGGTAGTCTCTCTGGGTAAGATCCTCCTCACTGATGGAGGTAGTCTCTCTGGGTAAGATCCTCCTTACTGATGGAGGTAGTCTCTCTGGGTAAGATCCTCCTCACTGATGGAGGTAGTCTCTCTGGGTAAGACCCTCCTCACTGATTGAGGTAGTCTCTCTGGGTAAGACCCTCCTCACTGATTGAGGTAGTCTAGCTGGGTAAGACCCTCCTCACTGATTGAGGTAGTCTCTCTGGGTAAGACCCTCCTCACTGATTGAGGTAGTCTAGCTGGGTAAGACCCTCCTCACTGATTGAGGTAGTCTCTCTGGGTAAGACCCTCCTCACTGATTGAGGTAGTCTCTCTGGGTAAGACCCTCCTCACTGATTGAGGTAGTCTCTCTGGGTAAGACCCTCCTCACTGATTGAGGTAGTCTAGCTGGGTAAGACCCTCCTCACTGATTGAGGTAGTCTAGCTGGGTAAGACCCTCTTCACTGATTGAGGTAGTCTAGCTGGGTAAGACCCTCCTCACTGATGGAGGTAGTCTAGCTGGGTAAGACCCTCTTCACTGATGGAGGTAGTCTAGCTGGGTAAGACCCTCCCGTCTCTGCTACCCCAGCACTAGGAGGCAAATGTATGCCCAGATTTTTCATGTGAGTGCCTCCAACACCGAAATTAAATTTTACCTTCTCAAAAAGGTCTACACATTGATAATCAGCATGTGATATTAATATCCTTGAATATAAATGCAGATCAAAACTATGATACTGCCTTATGACCTTAGAATTTTTTTATTTTTGAAGAACAGTGTCTAGAGCCAGAGAGAGTACAGAGAGGTTTAAACCTCTGTGCATTGCTTATAGGATATAAAAGGATAGATCTGCCCTGGAGATAGCCTGGCAGTTCCTCAGAAGATAAAGCATAAAGTTATCTCATGGCCCCGAAATTCTACTCCCAGGTCTATGTCTGGAAGTGTATCTGTGACGACACTTGGAAGGGAAAATTGACAGCATTATTCATAATGGCCCAGGAATGTGAATAATCTGAGTGTTCATCAGTCAGTGGAAAGGCAAACCAAATGTGTGACGTGCACGTGGTGCCGAAACATGGGGCAGTAGCCACAATCAAATGTATAGCTATAGTCAATTGTCAACCCTTAGGTCTGAAGTTGTGCAGGGAGAGAGAAAGAGAGATGGAGAAATGGAATGTGATTTCTGCTGTCTATGGGATTTCTTTTGGAGGTGAGGAAAATACAAAATGTCGGTGACGTCTGTATTCTAAATGAATGGTATAAAAATATCATTATATGCTATTAATAGTGAACTGTGGAGCTGGGGAGATGATTCAGCAGAGAAAGTAGTTGCTGTGAGATCCTAAAGAACAGAGGTCAGATACCCAGAATCCCATGGCTTCCTACCTAGAAACATCGGGGAAACAGGACCCCAAGAGCAAGCTGACTAGCTAGGCTAGATGAATCCAGGAATTCTAATCTCAAAAGAAAGAGCCTGCCTCGGTACACAAGTGGTAAGCAGGTAACTCAGTGTCAGATCTCCACACAGATACCACACTCATACCAAAAAGAATATATTTTAAATTATTCAGTAAAACTACAAGAATGGACAGCGATCCATGTCTTAGGCATCCTCACTTGAATTTCTACTCATTTTATAAAGATCAAAGTAACCCACCTGATTTCCATGTGGTAGAAAGAGAGAATCCACTCCGGAAAGCCAACCTCAAACCTCTCCTAGGTGCTCTACGGCATGCATGTAACATACAAATCTGCACACACAAACACATACTTTAAAAAGGAAACATAAGGAATCAAACTTGACGGCATAGCTTTTCGTTAACATTTCTTAGTTTTGTGGGGCAGCTGAAAGAAAGATACTCAAGCCCCTGCCTCGGCTCCCACAGGCACCACTACAGCGAGTGACTATGTAATGCCAAGCTGGGAAAGATGGCGTACGCAGCGGAGAGATGGGAGAGGAAGTGGAGTCAAGCAATTCGTGCGCCGTGAGAGGTCCGGAGACGCAACAGCAGAGGGGAGCGAACAGCCACGAGGAGCCTGCACCAATCAGCCGAGGCTCTGGCCCTACAGAAACCAGAATGTCTGTGGCCCCTGTTGCCACCAAAGGCTATCTGGATGTCAGTAGTCGGAGCTGCTGCCTAAGACCGTGTTGCTGTCTGGGAGTCATGCTAATGTGGGAGACAAACTGATTTGAGTGGACTATGTTACCTCCTGAGACCAAGATGACATCCTGGCCCAGGCTGTCACTTAGGGCCATGTCTAGGTCCATGGTGCTGCTGCTGAAACTGGGGTCTGTGTTGATGTCCATAGCCCAAGCTACCACCAGAGGCCAGGCAGCTGTCTGCAGCCTGGGGTGCAACCTGAATCCGGGCGGATGCCTGAGGGCTGTGCTGCAGTACTGGAACATGCTAATCTGAGTGGCCTGCGCTACCATCTGAGGCCTTGGAGACATCTGGCCCATGCTGTTGTCAGGGGCCATGTGTGGTTCCGTGATGTCCAAGGCCCATGTTACCACCCAAAAGCCATGCGGATGTCCCTGGTCTGGGCCATGGGCCTAAGGCCATGCTGAGGCCAGAACACTTTGCTGAGCTGACCCCACCCCTCGCCTGCAGTCGGAGAGTTGGCCCCGCCCCTAGCCATGCATGGAGGGAACTGGCCCCACCTCTTATCTGGGTAGCTTGGAAGAGTTGTCTCTGGTGGCATGGGCACTGGAGAGATGCCCCTGCTACCTGTCCCCGCTACCTGTTCCCTGCCACCTGTGGCAGGTAAGTGAGCTGGCCTTGAGGGCATGAGGGTGGCAGAACTGGCCCTGCCCCTCACCCACCGCAGCAGTTGGGAAAGCAGACCCCACACCTTGCCTGGGCAGCACAGTAGAGCTGACCCTGGTGGTATAGGTGCAGGAGAGCTGGTGGGCTGACCAGGCCCAGATTCAGGGCTCTGAGTTGGCCCACACTATCTACTGGAGCATGTGAAGGGCTAGTCCTGCAGATACAAAACCGCAGGCTCTCTATGACCCAGGGCAACAACCGGTTATCGGAGAGGAGTCCCAGTGAGGATCCAGTATTGATAAGAGTAGCAGAACCAGACCAGTGATTCGTTGCAATGAACATTTGCAAGTAAAGCTGTTTGGACAAAAGGGTGCACTGTGTGACACACTGCAGCTTCCATGGTGAGATTTTTTTCCCCATCGGTAGTGGTTTTGTTTGTTTTTAATTTTTCTTTTTCTTTTGGGAGTTAGGTTACAAGGGTAGATATGAAGGGGCAGGGAGATGAGTGGAACTGGGGTGCATGATGTGAAACTCACAAAAAAAATCATTAAAAGGGTTTTTAAAACTTTAATTTCTCCAACAACATAAATAACAATCACAGATTATCGTGATGATTATAGAACTCATGTGAACCCTAATTTTTAATAATAAGGGTCTGTTTATTTTACCATGCCCGAACTTCCTTTTTCATTTGTTTGTTTGTTTGCTCTTTTGTTTTGAGATAGATTCTCATCGTGTAGTTCTGACTAGCCCGGAACTTGAAGACTACAGTGGGCTGGGCTCTTCTACATAATTGGCAATGAAGAATATGTCCCCACAGATTCACTGCCTCCGACTCCTGAGTGCTGGGAGACATTTTTTTCTTGACTTTCTCACAGTTGTAAAGGCGGTTGGTCCAACCTAGACCCTCTTTCTCAGCCCTGGAACAAGGACTAGGATGTGCATCTCTCTAACAACTGTCAAGATGCTGCAATTCGTTGCAGACTATGGGCCTATCTAAGGAGCCGTTTGTTTGTTGGCTTTTGTTTTGTTTTGTTTTGTTTTTTCTTTTTTTCGGAGCTGGGGACCAAACCCAGGGCCTTGCGCTTGCTAGGCTAGCGCTCTACCACTGAGCTAAATCCCCAACCCTGTTTTGTTTTTTGTTGGTTTGGTTTCTGTGGCTGTCCTGGAGCTAGCTCCTGTAGACCACGCTAGTATGAGGGGATTTTCGCAGCTCCACCATCAGTTTAAATAAAGACATGGAGAATCTCATATATTTTAAAAACTTAGGTTTTTAGCTTGGACTCCCTCTGGCTACTCTAACCTAACTGATTCTTGCCTATATCCTGCCACCTGCCAGGTTCTAGCTCTCTGCTCGATCTGAATTCTCCATCCACCTCTGCGTCCACTGGCTGAATCCCCTTTCTGATCTCTTCTCTCGGAGACCCTCTCTCTACATTGAAGTCCTACCTTCCATTTCCTACTTGGCTACTGGCCCTCAGCTCTTTCTTTATTAAGCCAGTCAGCAAGTAAGGAAGGATGAAGGTTTACAAAGTACCTGGTGATGGTCCACAGGAATAACAATACCAAGACCTGGTCAGTACTCAGCACTCTGGCTGGTTTGGCAACCAACAATTGAACAGACAGAAACAACCTTTACACGTTGTTCAAAAGGTTTTCCCAAAAGGCTGGTCTCTAACTCAGAGATCCACCTGCCTCTGTCTCCCTGGTGCTGGGACTAAAGGCATGCACCACCACTACCCAAACAGCTATTTTTAGACCATGTGTTGCCATCCCCAATTTCTGCCTTTACATTTATCTTATATAGCATCTAATTTTCTGGCATAGATTAAGGAAGCTTTGAATTCTATCTGAACTCAGTGAGCCTGCTCCCCTTCCTTGTGTATTTTGAGGAGATTTCCCCTGTGTGAATCAGTCTTCATTTTCTTGCGTTCAAGCATGCAGGAATGATTTATATTGAGCCTTCCTCGTGCTTTGCATATGTAAAGTGTACATAAGTGTTTATAAATCCAGTGCCATCATTTGTGTCAACATTCTGCAGCTTCTTCTGTGTGAGCTTTAAAACAAACACAAACACAAACCTTGCTGAATGGGTGTAAAGGCAGTGATAATTGTGCTTTAGGAAAATGCAAAGTGATTCTAATGGTTTGTCTGGAAGAATGGATTCTAAAGGAAACCATAGTGAGGAAGACGTGTATATTAAAAGTATGAAGTAAGCAGGGTATGGTGGTGCAAGACTTTGATTCCAGCACTCTGGAGGCAGAGGCAGGCAGATCTCTGTTAGTTTGAGGCCAGCCTAGTCTACATGTGAGTTTCAGAACAGCCAGGGTTCTGTAGGGAGACCCTGTCTCAGAAAAATCCAAAACAGCAATGACAACAACAAATGCATGGACTAATTATCAGGGTTAGAACTGCATGATATTGGTGCAATAATTAATAGAGGGCTTCAGGGAATAACGTGAGTAATTTCTTATTCGTGTATCAGCTTTGTTTCTAATAAAGGAAAGAGCACAATCCATGTGTTCTAGTTTGATTTCTGGCACTGTGACCGTGACCGAAATAGGAGGAAAGGGTTTACACAAAATCACAGTCCAACAATGAAGGAAGTCAGGACAGGAACTCAAGAAAGAGAACAGGCAAGTACCCCAAAGCAAAGCTGTTAACTGGCTGGCTCTCTGGTTGTGCTTAGCTGGCTTTCTTACACAGCCCAGTCTTCCCAGCCTAGGGATGGCACCGCCCACTGTGGACTGACCCCTCTAGTCATTAGCAGTCAAGAAGATATGCCACAGGCTTACCTACAGGCCAATCTGATTCAGTCAATCCCCCAATTGGGGCTCTCTCAGATAACTCCAGGCTGAGTCATGTTGACAGCTGACACTATCTACAAGACCATGAAAAAGCAAACAGTCTACTAAGCAAAAGGGGTTGAGGTTGTACTTGGAGAAGAATCCTTGGCACTGGTTTCAGTAATATACAGAAGTAAATTTCAAATGAATTAAATTGCTAGGAAAAAAATAAATAAATCATAAAAAGCAAAATAAAACCAAACACATATGTACCAAATAGCTAGATGGGAAAGGAAAAGATAGAAATTACCACAAAGACCAAGCCAGGTGGAGCTGGAGAGATGGCTCAGTGGTTAAAAGCACAGATTGTTCTTCCAAAGGTCTTGAGTTCAAATCCCAGCAACCACATGATAGTTCATAACCATCTGTAATGAGATCTGATGACCTCTTCTGGTGTGACTGAAGACAGCTACAGTGTACTTATATATAATAAAAAAATAAATCTTAAAAAAAGAAAAGAAAAAAGAACAAGCCAGATGTGGTGGCACACACCTTTAATCCTAGTACTTGGGAGGTAGCAGGGGGTGTTCTGAGTTCAAGAGTAACCTGGTCTACAGATCTATTTCCTGAATAGCCAGGAAATAAATTATCACAAAGGGAAAGTTTGATTATGGATACATAAACATTGGCTATCTTTGTTTTTAAAATACCACAATAAGATGTGTGTGTGTGTGTGTGTGTGTGTGTGTGAGAGAGAGAGAGAGAGAGAGAGAGAGAGAGAGAGAGAGAGAGAGAGAGAGAGAGAGTTTTCTAAGGGCTGGGGATATAAGTCAGTGGTAGAGCATTTGCCTAGTGTGTGCATAGGTTCAAGGTTCAACCTCTAGAACTATACAGAAATTTCTCCCAGTACCACTAAGAGAGATAACCAAAAACATGACCACAGGGAGATCTCACTGCCAATATGGAACCAGTAACCAGAAAAAGAAGAGAAAAACAAAACACATAGCAAGCCATAGACTTTTAAAATGTTTAATAGTCAGTCCAAAATAAAGACAAACAAGCCAGCAGCTCTATTTTTAGGTCCCATGATAAGTCACAGCATGAGACAGTGATAACATCATTTGAATCAATGAGTGTTTCTCCTAAGGTAGACCAGATGGCTGAGATAATGTTTAGAGATGAATTATAAAGAATAATCACTAGTCATGTCTAGTCATGGTTCTATCAACTATTGTTGTCATAGTTTTTCAAGTACAGTAAAGTTTAGAGTAGCAATTGTGTGCCTCTGAAGTCACGCTCAGCAGTCTTGGATCAAGGGCGGTGTGGGCATGGCTTTGCTGTAGTGTGTGTTTCTACCACAAATAGAGTAATTAATACATGGCATATAAAGTAATCTTAGCAATACTTCACTCCCTGACTACTTTTGTGTAAGAGATATTTCACAATTTAATAGGATGTATCTAACAAGGGAACTGTGAGGTAAAGCAAAGATAGTAGTTAAAACAGTAAATTAAGGGGTTGGGGATTTGGCTCAGTGGTAGAGCGCTTGCCTAGCAAGCGCAAGGTCCTGGGTTCGGTCCCCAGCTCCAAGAAAAAAAAACCACAGTAAATTAAGCAGAGAAAGCTTATCTTTAGATGGTAAAAAAAAAAATTTAAGGGCTGGAGAGATGGCTCAGCGGTTAAGAGCACAGACTGCTCTTCCAGAGGTCCTGAGTTCAAATCCCAGCAACCACATGGTGGCTCACAACCATCTATAATGAGATCTGATGCCCTCTTCTGGTGTGTCTGAAGACAGCTACAGTGTACTTATATATAATAAATAAATCTTAAAAAAAAAAAAATTTAAGGGCCAAAGAAGAGTCTGGATAAAATTTTCAAGTGAGATTACATATTTCTTCATAACGGGAAAATATGGTTGTATTAAAAAGCTGGATTTTCTGTTTGATCCAACAGGGGGCACTAAGCTACACTCTGCTTCTTCTCTGGGAAGGAGAGCTAGCTAGGCAAACTACGGTGGAGGCTGGAGGGAAGCCAGCGATTCTGGTCCAGAATAGAACACCAGTTTGTAAGCTTGTTCTATTTACTTAAAAACAAACAAACAAACAAACAAACAACAAAACCCACAGTCCCTGGACAAGAAGGCACTTATAAAGCATGAGCCGTGTTCATCAGTCTCCGTCCCCACACACCACATCCACTTATTCAACCACTCATAACTCATCAGAGACCCGGGTGTGGCACTGGAGTGACAACAGTGAGGAAGTTGATGACTGCGTCTATATGTGACGTGTTTTAGTGGGAAAAACACAAGCTACTGAAGGATCCTGTTAATGAAGTCATCAAAAATGGGGCTGAGTGAATCAAATGAAAAGCACAAGGCAAAACACACCACAGATATCAAGATGGGGTAAATCAAGGCCAAAGAGCTGTGCAAATCCAGCCTAAGTTCTATGCAGGTGAGAGAGAATTTGTGTAGAATGTTCAGAAGTCTGTTTGTTTGTTTATTAGGATATGCCTGTGACCCTCTGAAAAAAATCACCTCTCTCTCCATTCTTATAGACACTGCATTACACTTCATCTGAGGCTAGCTTGGTTTCCAAATTTCTCTCCTAACTGGCTTTGCTTCCCCTCTAGCCTTTCTGCCTCAAAATGCAGGAAGTCAACCAGAAGCTGCATGTTAACCTGAACAAATTTCCTGAACTTGATTTTCTTCTACTTGCTGGGTCCTTTCAACTTGAACCGTCTCAAAGCTGACCTGCTGCTTTCTTATCCTGTAACTCAGATCTCCAGAGCCTGTTCCAACTGCCTTCCAGTCCTGTCTCTCACAAGCCCTCACCTCTCACAAGGTGTCAGAGACCGACACCTGCCACCGCTGGAGAAACGTCAGCCATCCCTCTTCCTGTCCTTTGCTCCGTGCATTCTGGCTGTCTGAAGTGGATTCTGCACTTGTCCATCTGTTAGCAATGTCCTCTGTCAAAGTCACCTTTTTATTTTTTAGATGTTAAAAGTCCCTTTAAAAATTATCCCTTTTCTTCTTTTCAAGTGTATGTGTATGTAGTATGTATGTGTACCTACATATTCAAATACATGTGATCGTGTGTAGTATGCCGCTATACATACATATTCAAATATTTATGAATGCATGTATATGTGCCTGTGCCTATGTGCATGTTGCGTGTGTGTGTGTGTGTGTGTGTGTGTGTGTGTGTGTGTGTGTGTGCAAGGTTGATCTCAGGAATCTTTCTCATCATTCTTCCACCTTATTCTTTGAGGCAGGGTCTCTCAGTCAAACCCAGAGCTAGTCGTGCCTTACTCCAAGGATCCTGTCTTCACCTTTCCAGGCTGGAGTTACAGGTGGGTGCCCTCACCCTCCTGGTATTTACATGACATTTCCATGGGTGCTGACTATTCAAATTCTCGCTTGTAAGAGCTGTAACTGCCAAACCATTTCCACCTTTTTATTTTTTCTAAAAGATTTCTTTATTTTTTTATTTTATGTGCATTGGTGTTTTTCCTGCAGGTGTGTCTGTGGGGGATGTTGGATCCCCTGGAACTGGAGTCACAGACAGTTGTGAGCTGCCACGGGAGAGTTAGGAGTCAAGCCTGGGTCTTCAGAAGAGCAGCCAGTACTCTTAAAACCCCTGAGCCATCTCTCCAGCCCCAAAGATCTTTTTTTTAAAACAACAGAACCGTTGATGATATAAAACCACAAATAGTGATTCTTTTTAAACAAACCTACCTGCAAAATAAAAGATTGGTATCTCTATTTTATTCCTTCCATATGGAGATTTTGGTTTCCTAATCTTCTGAAACTGGACCTAAAGAAGTCTCTCTTCAAAGAACCCGGCCTAACAGGGCTTGTGATGAAATTTGCTCACACGAGAGAGACTCCTCATCCTTGCAGTCCAGACCTGGGGACAGCAAAGCACCCCTTCTCCTGTTGCCAGCAGTGCTCTGAGTGCTCTAATTTCCTGTCTGGGGATCTGTACTTCTTCCGGCCACTGCCTGGGCAGATGTGGTCTATTCACAGGGCTGTGGTCTGAGCCTGAAGGCAGGCCTCAGTGGACCATCTACGTTAGAGCATGGCGTGTGGTAGGTAAATTATAAACATACACATGGTGGCAAACAGCTTTTAAAATATCAAATATGTGGCCCCCTTTCTCATTTACCATGTACTGACCCTCTATTACCCTTGGAGAGGTTTCCAGTTGTCTTGGCTAGGCTTAGAATTTTACAGAAGAAATGCCACTAAATAGAATTTTCAGATTTTTTTTTTAACCAATTAGTAGCTTAAACAGCCGAGCTGTGTAGGAGAGAACATCTGCACAGAGTCACAGATTGCTTTGCCTTGCTTGTTGGCACCAGAGCCAGTTAATCATGGAGTTTTATGTCAGAAAAGAAGTGCTGGAGCAGGCAGGAAGAGAAAAAAGCCCTTCCTGCTGGGCCCCATAAACTCCATAGGAAGGGACAGAAAGATGAGGGAGGTCACCATCTGATTTAAGTATTGTCTCCCTTCTCCTGACCGTGCATGTATAGGGTTGGTGGGGGGAGGTGGAGGGCACCTGGAGATCCCATCTTTGGGACCCTGGGAGGGAGGGGTTCACCTGCCATGCTGTCTAGCCCCCAGGAGTGGCTGCAAGGTTATTTAGGGAGAAGGGTTGAATCCACTGTCCTGGGCTGCACCCAGGACTACAGTAGAAAAGTAGCTAGGCTGACTGAGCTGAGAGCCAACAGGCCTCCGTGTGCCAAGCGTCACGAGAGAAAGGTGAGTCACTAGTAAGGTGGGGGCAGACACTCTGGGGCCGAGCCAGATGGAGGATGTGGGGTCAGAGTCCTAGCCAGAGCAGCACTGAGTCATCAGGGAACACACACAGGTCCTTCCAAGCCAGGAAGGACCAGACCACAGGCACTAGAATCACTGCACAGCAGCAAGGGCACACAAATAGCCTAGGGGCAGATTCAGTTTCACCCTTGCGGGTGAAACAAGGGCAGCATCCAGACCAGGCAGGCACCTAGCGAAATTCAGCGGGAGTGGACCCAGGGAGCCCATCTTCTCTCTCTCTCCAAAGAATCTGCTAGCCATGACTCTGTCCTAGATCCAAACACCATCTCTAAGAGGTTTTTAAAAAGAGAAAGCAGATAACCAAAAACTAAGTATTTTTATGTTTTTGACCAGACGAGATGGACTATTTATTTGTTGTGTTTATTTAAATAATTTCATTTGAATACCCGCCTCTATTGTGTGGAAGGGAGAAAGCGGTTTTAGAGAAACAAAGCTAGTCTGCCATCCCGGCACATCTGTGAGTGGGGTGACAGAGTCTGCAGCCCTCCTCACAGAGAATCATTGCCAGCCTCCTCCCCACTGCTAAATCCGGTGCTACTTGGGCTGCTCAGTTCCTCCCATCCACCCACACGCAACTGTGCTGAAGAGCTTCGAGGGCCCAGACCAGATCTCTGGGCTTTAGGGTGCCAAATTAAGGGACTAAGAAGGAGGCAAGAAACGGATAAGACAATGGGTGGATTCTGAAGAGAAAGGAATAACCAGTTTGTCTTGAAAGATCCTCCAGAGAGCCCAGGACTTGAATGTGTCCAAAGGTATCAAAGGGGGAAAGAAGACAGACACATAGAGAGGACAGAGCATGGTATTCTGGGGACGGACAGCAAGAAGCCCGGATACTGTTGTACATTAGAGGAGATACAAGATGGCTTTGAATAGGAGCTGCTGTGGATTCCATTCTGGTATCTTTGCTATTCCTGGAGATCTAAGGGAGTTCCTGTCAAGACTATTGTTTGACCCTCACCCAGTCATCCGTGAACGGAGTTCTCAGCCTAGGCAGGTGGATGACCACAGTGACCCTCATGCTGTGTAGAAAATGGCTAATATAGAGCAAAGGTTCCCAACTGGGGGTTGGGAAAGCAGAAATGCTTTTTGTCTTCAAGAGGACATTTAAGACAGGGTCTGATGTAT
Organism: Rattus rattus; assembly: GCF_011064425.1. NCBI lineage: Eukaryota > Metazoa > Chordata > Mammalia > Rodentia > Muridae > Rattus > Rattus rattus. The sequence continues at coordinate 88,104,954 of NC_046161.1, read as the reverse complement.
CCTAGGCTGGCTTCAAACTCATGATTTAGTGGATGAGAACTTTGAACCTCCTACCCATGCTTCTGGACTGCAGAGATTACAGTGTGTATGACAACTGGGCACCTCTCCAGCCCCTGCAGACATTTTTAGTTGTCATGACTGAGATATTGGAGTGGCACGCAGACAGAGGCCAAGGACACCGCTAAGCACTTTCCAGTATGCTGGACAGTCCTTCACAGCGAGGCATCCCAGGTAGAAACATGACCAAGAAATGCTTGTTTCCTTACGTCATCCCGTTCTAATGACAAAAGTAAAGTAAAAAGTAAAAGACAGCTTTTCTCCTTTTAAACATTCCTTCGCATTTATGATATTCTCTTAAAAACCGTTTATTATATTTTATTATTTAAAATTTATTATTTATATTATTTATTTATTGGTGTGTGTATGCATGAGAGAAAGCACAGGGGATGGGGGTGGAGATGGGGGAGATCACACAGTCCCAGGTACGTGGTACTTGTGGAGGTCAAGTACTTTGGGAAGTGGTTTCTTTCCTTCTACCCAAGTGGGTCCTGGATCAAACTCATGTCAGTCTTGGTGGCAGGTGACTTCTGTGACATCTCACTAGTCCTTCAAATCAGTTCTTTTATTTTTTTTTCTTTTCTTTTTTTGGAGCTGGGGACCGAACCCAGGGTCTTGCGCTTGCTAGGCAAGCGCTCTACCACTGAGCTAAATCCCCAACCCCAGAAACTGATTTTGTTAAAAAACAAAAAAAAAAAAACAAACAAAAAAAAAAAAAAAAAAAAAAAAAAAAAAAAGAAAGCCAGACGTGGTATTTCATGCCTTTAATCCAGCATTTGAGTCCAGCCTGATCTACAGACTGGGTTCCAGGAAAGCCAGGGCTACACAGAGAAACCCTGTTTTGAAAAACAAACGAAGAAGAGAAAAATCTAAGACCCTCTAAGGGCAAAAAGAGATTCGAATAAAGAAAGTTATAGAATATCTCTTTGCATGTCTATTTGCTTGTGTGTGAGTGTGTGTGTGTGTATGAGTGTATGTGTGTGAGTGTGTGTGTGTGTATGAGTGTGTGTGTGTGAGTGTGTGTATGAGTGAGTGTGTGTATGAGTGTGTGAGTGTGTGTGAGTGTGAGTGTATCTGTGTGTATCTGTATGTATGTGTATATATGTGTATATATGTATACACATACACATACATACACCCAAGGTTTAACTCAGGAGTCTCCCTCATCTGCTCTCACATTACTGCATTTCCACACATCTAGCTATTCAGCTTGCTCCAGGAATATCCTACCTCAGCCTTCCACCTTCCCAGAGCTGAAATTATAGGCAGGCTGCCATGGCTGCCCAGCATTTTCAAGGGTTCTGGGGATCCAAACACTACTAAGACAACTCCCTGGCTGTCCACAGTATAAAACAAGCACACCGGATGGAACAGCTGTCATGAGTAAGACATGATCACGATAGACAATTATGGCTTCTCTGCACCCTTTGCTCTCCAAAGCGAAGTCCCAGAATCTGAATCTTTCCCAGCTCCTTCGCACGGGGACGAAGAGCTTTGTCTTGCTTTTTGCAGGTAATATACTCACCAAGAAGGACTACTGGGATAAGGTGGTAGGGAACAATTGCATAGTTAATTTTAAATTTTTATTATAATCTCCCTGGCTGGGTTCCTATCAGCCCTTTCTGTCTCTGTGAAGATATCCCCAGGCTTCAGTCTTAGGAATCTATGCTATATAGCTTTAAAAACAAACTAGAGTGCTTAAGTTCTGGGTGATCGCTGGTCCACTTATTCCAAGAGGCTACAAATTTGGCCAAACTTCTATTTCTCTTCTAGCTATATACCCTTGTCTTTTCTCTGAAATGTGCCCCTATGTTTTGGAAATTAATATCAACACCTCATCGATGTGGTCCAAGATGTTGGCCTGGCGTGCTCCAAACCCCTACATTTCTCCAGAGGCACATGTCCAGTCAAGTATCCAGAGGCAGAGCACTTGCCAGAAGGCTCGGTCCTAGCACCGAGGCTGCCAACATCTCCCCTGCCCTTCGGGGAGACCTACCTCGTCCCTTCAGTAACAACAGACATCAGGCACGGCTACCCCTCGATGACTCCAGACCGCTGTCCATCAGGTGATTTGTGAATGAACAACTTGGCCCTTATGAGGTAGAGGCGCAGCATCAGCACATACTGTGCAAAAGCAAAGGTGCGAGCGAGAGGAGCTGCTTTGGGCGTCAACAACTGGCAGATGGTGGCTTAGACCTCTCTCTCTCTCTCACACACACACACCACACACACACACACACACACACACACACACACACACACACACACACACATTACAAAAGAAAGGACTAGAGGAATGCAGTTCACAGCTGGCATAGAAACTCAGGGTTTCAGAACCAGAGCTCTTTTAAGCTTTTCGTTGTGATCACAAAATGGCTGCTGCTGAATTTCCAGGCATCTGTCCTCGTTTAACAAAAGGAGATGGTGGGGCTATGGGAGAACATGGCGACAGTCTTCAGTATCCTTCCTGATGGAGAACACAGAGTCTTTTGGAATATCAAAGGGGACTCCCTCTCAAGTCTCACCCACTCATAGAACCAGCACAAGCTACCAAGGATCCTGGAACACGTAAGGGAGACGTTTGGGGATGTCCGTTGCTTTAAGCATGACACAAAATGTCACACATGTAGCCTGGCATCTTAGACTAGTGTAGTCCTGATAGTGAAAGAGGGGAAACCCCAAAGCTGGGAACTGATTTTTTTTCAAGTCTTTCAGCCCACACAGTGCTACTTTGGACCTAGAAATAGAAGAGTGACCACTCTTGCCAGCTTTGCCCCATGGGTTCTGAAACATAATGCCCTTGGCTTGGGTCTTGACCTTCTCTTAGCAGGCATCCCAAAGCAGTGAGAGTCCCATTATAGGACAGAATAAAAACCATAACCACTCCATCCTCCTCACACCATACAACCAACCCCCAAGATGCCAGTGGGTCCTCCTGGAAATCAACAACGAGGGAGAGACTGAAGTGTTTGAGTGGGCAGGTGGCAAGCAGCCTCAAGATGGAAACCTTTGAACTCAATTTGTAGCCACAGAGTGATAGGCTACCTGGAGATTTCTTAAGTCCAAAACCAGCTTACAACATTGTATTCACTTTTCCTACATTCTGCAACAACCTGCAAAAAAAAAAAAAAAAAAAAGGAAGACGTTTACCTCTAAGCCACTGCTAAGAACACAGCATGACCAGTGAGCTTCTGTCCTCTGCCCTCTCCGCCAAATATGAGCTGCTTGTGACACACAGCCCAGCCCATGGTGAAGACTTCAAACCATATGCCTTGCCTCTTTCCCTTTCTTCTTCCTCACCTGACTTCTGACATCCTGCATGCCTCTGGCCCTAAACTTTTACCAAAGCTCTTGCTTAAGCCCTCTGGCTCTGTGGTGAGCTCTGGTTTCTCTTCCCAGCTTAAGGTGCAGAGTTGTGGCACATTGGTTAGCCACTTCTCCGAGCATCCCATCTTATGCCTTTGTTCATTCTTAAATCATTCAGTTGATGCCTCCTGTGTCTGTTTCATTTTCCATGTACATACGAGTCAAGGGCACAGTATGGTCCAGCTTTCGAGAGCTGCATGCACAGCTGAACAGAGAGGACTCCTTTGCTATGAGCGTTACAGGCAATGTCTGTATCCACGGGACATCACACTAGACCAAAGGAAGAAGAGGCAGGTCTATGGGGCAGATTCAGGAGGAGCCTTGGGCAGTAAGTGTGTCAAGATATTTTTAGTTGAACACAGGCAATATCACCGGAAGCCATGATGGGAGGACAGACCTCTCTGGCTTTGTGGCTATTGATCCCCTCTCTCATCATAAAACGTTGATTTGCTCTAACTACCTGCTAACAAGCAAGGCACGTTATCTCGTGATGAAGGGCCTGTCTTCAGGTCTCGGGATATTAACAATAATTAGATTAAGGTAGTTTACACATTCAGAATGATTGTAAGTGAGTCTTAAGGAAAAATCCTGGTCAGCGTACCCCACCACCAGAGGTTGCTGTTTCCAGCTACAACAACCACCTCATGATTATGAAACAAAAGCCAAGAATATTACAAAGGCACTAACTCCCCAGGGCCACCTTTAACATCAGTGACTTTTTTTTTCATTTTTTTTCCACTATGATAAATACATATCACATAAAATGTGTCATCTTGGGACTAGAGAGATGGTTTATGCTGCTCTTGTGGGACCCAGGTTTGGTTTTCAGAAACCATATGGTAGCTCACAGCCACTGTAATTCTGACTCTATGCCCTCCTCTGGCCTTGGTGGGCACCGTATGCACTTACATATGCACAGGCAAAACGTTCACACGTATAAAATAAAATTAAATAGAATTGTTTTCAAGATCGTCACCTTAGCATTGTTAAGCACGTAGTTCATTGTTGAATAGCTTTTCCCACCATTTATCTCCAGTGCTCGTTCCATGTACGAAACCCAAACTTTACCCATCAGACACCGACTCCCCGTTCCTCCCCTCCCCCAGTGCCTAGAAATCTCATTCCGCTTCTCTCTGTTGAACTTGGACCCCTTAGGTACTACATATAGGTAGAATATGCTTTGCGACTGGCTTATTTCACTTGACACATTTGTCTTTGAAGTTTAGCTGTATGGTAGCATGTGTCAAAACTTCCTTTTTTAAAAACAATTGAGTAACAGTCCCTTGTGTGTCTACACTATAGTTTGTTTTTCCATTCATCTTTTAGTGAGGGCTTGGTTGCTTCCACTTTTTGACCACAGTGAATGATGCTGCTAAGGAAATTAATGAACAAGTGACTCTTCAAAATGCTTTTACCCAGACGTGTTGAAACGTACCATATTTCTTTTTCTAATTTTCAGAGTAACAGTAAACATTTCTTCTCTATGGAAAAAAAGAGTATAATTGTTTAAGATGTTTCTGGACACTTTTCTGTTAGTTACAGCCCAAGTCTCCTAACTGTGTCCATGAGGGATGGGACTTGGAGGGAGAGTTGTATAGAGGGAGTGGTGTAGACATGGGGTGCCCTGTATAAAGAGACACTGGACTCATTTAGGGGATTGCAGTCAGCTTAGTACATCAGCACAGATAGCATAGAGATGTATCTCACTTTGCTTGAAGCAATGGAAACTTCTGCTTAGTTCGAGTAAGAAGTGACTTCTTTAAATGTGTTAGGTGACTAAGAATCCCTTGGAGAGTCAAAGAGACCAACTGCAAATGTTCCAGGCAAGAACAAGAACCAGTTTTCATGGCCAGTGTGCACAGACACTGTGGAAGTGTGGAAGCCTCAGGGCTTCACTTCTACTAGCTGAGGTCTTCCCGAGACACCATACCAACATCGGCTTCCATGCAGCCTTCTCCAGCCATGCTTTTCTGTGACTAGAAGCTTCGGTTGTGTATTTGCTTCCCATCTGTCAGCAAGACTTTAACCTTGACATAGCCTCTCCCAAGCCAAAAAAATAAAAAAATAAAAAAATAAAATAAAAAAAATTCAGGGATATTCCACAAAACAATGGACTTGAATCCATTAAGAATATCAAGCTTTGCCTAACTAAATGTTTCCCTCCTGCTGGCTTGCATTTATGGTACTGGAAGGTACTCTGCATGCTACATAGAAGGGTAGCCATCAACCCAGCCACCAAACCCTGTGACCTACCACAGTGTACCTGGCTCCAAGATATGCTGGTACGATAGTGGCTCAGATGTGGTGGGAGTAACCAATCACTCCCTGGTTGGATTTAAGGCCAACTTCATGAGATGGGACCCTTTCCTGCCACTGCTTGGGTGGCAAAAACCTGAGACTGGGTAGGGAAAATGCCTAAGGTGAAACCAAACACCATTGCCCTATTAAAGGAACACGGCAATAAAATGGCGTCTATGATATTCTGCTGTAACTATAGATAAGCGTCCCACTCAACCATCACCAGAGAGGCTTCTTCTTGCAGTAGAGAAGAGCTGACGACAGAGACCGCTAACTGGACAATATGCAGAAAGAGAGACTTTGAATCCTAAATGGGATGTCAACCAATCCCTCCCCTCAGGGCTCAACATCTACTCTGAAGAGGAGGCAGAACAATTGTAAGAGCCAGAGATGATGGATGACTCCAAGGAGGCAGTGTCCTCCGGACACAGCAGGACTGATGCATTTGTGAACTATGGAGGCAGACATAGGCTGTGCATAGGTTCAAGCCAGACGAGGTCTCAACACTGAGGTGGGGAGTGGGCACGGCTTCCCACTCCGAACCAAGAAACTGTCTGTAATTGATACCTACTGTCAAAGGAAAAGTTAGTTTTCCTCACTGGAGTCTCACTGGGCGTATTAACTACATCAGTGTAGGCATCATGCTTCTTGGACATTTTTTGGTCTTAGTGGTCTTTTGTTTGTATATTTTTATTTTCATTTTCGTGTTCTTGTAGGGGTGTGTGTGTGTGTGTGTGTGTGTGTATATGTGTGTGTCTTTCTTGTGGGGAGGATCTGGAAGTGATTGGGGGAGGGGAAACTGTAATCAGAATGTATTGTCTGGAAAACTATTTTTTTTTCAATTAAAAAATATGAAGCCTGAGAAAGACACGGAAAAATTGAAGAACTGTTCCAGATTAGAGGAAAGCAAAGACACCGGGTGAATGCCATTCAGATCCAGGACGCTCTTTCTGTTTCTATGAAGATTATTGAGTTAACAGAAAAGTGAATTAAAGCCTGTAGATTAGCTAGGGTGTTTTAGCCATATTGACTTTCAGGCTTTGTAAGTATACTGTGTGTAGGAAGAGAGCTCTTTGGTTTAAGAAGCATACACTATTTAGAGGTGGAAAGCCACTATTCCCGAAGGGTTCTGGAACACAGAAGGAAAGATAGTGGCAAAGCCAGGAAGAAAGTGTTGGTATCACTGAGTCAAGGGCATTATATAGAAGCCTGGAATTGCACCCGGAGGGAAAACGCCTTAAAACAATGCATTTCCGGGGGCTGCAGAGATGGCTTCCTAGGCATAAGGTCTGGAGTTGCAATGCTGAGCGCCCATATGAAGGCCAGGTAGCTACAGAAGTGCATCTGTAGGCCCAGATGTTTGACAACAGAGACAGGGGAATCCGAGAGACAAGCTTGCTAACTAGACTAGCCGAATTGGCAAGCTCCAGTTTCAGCAAGATCTTGCCTCAGTAACTTAAGTGAAGAACAGTAGACAGAGACACCTGTAACCCACTAACCTCCACACAGACGCACACAGCTACAACAATACACCTTTGGACCCAACAAATGAGATGCAGGTATCTGTGGTTGTCGAGACTCGGTAACATTTTGTACTGACTTGGGGTCGAGAGTTCTCTGTCCTGAGTTCAGGGCATCTAACACCTACTTTTCTCAACCGAGTGACATCAAGCCTCCTGGAATACCCCTGAAAGCTTGACCATTTGTCTGTCTTCCCCAGGAACATTAAGTTATTCAGATTCCAGGCTCTAATGGTCCCCAGGGATGAGAGAGTTCCCTGAACCCAACACCTTCTGGAGGGAGTGTCCCTCTGTGCGATCTAAAGGTCTACAGAAGTGGCCTTGATTTGCTGTAGTATATACTGTGCCTTTCTGAGTCACTGGGCTTCAGCCTAATCGACTTCTTGTGTCTCAACTTTTCTAGATTTTTCAACTAGTAAGCAGTCAGATAGTGTCTCTGAACTACCCACCACTGTGCTCTGAGGGTCCTCAAAGACCCGCTTTGGTGGTGCTGTGCTTTCTTCTGTTGTCTGGGGTAATAAATGGCAAGGTGACCTCCCCTCTCCACTTGCCTGCAACAGAACCACACTGTAGCTGCCTCCTCACTTCTCAGTGTGCACAGAGGATCCCTGCTCGTGATTTGTAGGGATCTGAGGCCTGCTCTGGGGCTAGTGTTAGACATGTTGCTAGTCCCTTGTGAAAACATAAGAGATGTCTCTGGAGTGTGAAAGACTGAAGGAACCCCCAGGGTGACAGGCTGAGGTGCCCGCTCTAGGTAACAGAAAAAGTAGACGAGAGTGCAGAGAGAGGAGACGCCCTACGGAGAGCTTCCCCCAAGGACTGAGCTGGTGGGCTAAGGATGTACAGGAGCTGAAGGGTAAACTGAGGAAATGTGAGAGATGCATGTTTGCAACTGTTAGCTGGTAACTGGGGGAGACAGGGATAGAATTGCGGTTCAGAACAATGTCCAGGCAACCAGCATCACTGGTGGGGGGGGATAGGGTGGCAACCAGCATCACTGCTACTCAGGGGGGGGATAGGGTGGCAACCAGCATCACTGGTACATGGGGGGGGGGATGCTGCTCAGAGCACTGTTAGAGTCTAAGCAGCAATGTCCTGCCGTCTATGACTGAGCCATTCTCCTCTCTTCCCCTGGACCCCGCCTCCAGAGAAAATGGAACCTAAGTGAGTACAAAAAGAGGCCAGAAAGTCAGCAGTATCCTGCCTCAACTCTGCTGTCAGACTCCCAGACGGTGACAGGTCTGATTCAAAGGAGAGGAGAAGCCAGAGCTTTGGCTGTTATCCTCAACATGATGCTTAAATTCTTTATTTTTTTTATCATCCACATCCATATCTTTTTTATTGGATATTTTTTATTTACATTTTAAATGTTATTCCCTTTCCCAGTTTCCCAGACATAAGCTCCCTATCCCATCCCCCTCCCCTTCTTCTATAAGGGTGTTCCTCCTCCTCAACCACTACCCCTTCCAGCACCCCCTGACATTCCTTTATACCGGAGGGCCCAGCTTTGCAGGACCATGGGCTTCTCCTTCCATTAGTGCCCAACAAGGCCATCTTCTGCTACCTATGCAGTTACAGTCATGGGTCTGTCCATGTATAGTCTTTGGGTAGTGGTTTTGTCCCTGGGAGCTCTGGTTGGTTGGCATTTTTTTTCTTATGGGCTTAAATTCTTTTTCTTTTTCTTTTTCTTTTTTCTTTTTTTCAGAGCTGGGGACCGAACCTAGGGCCTTGCGCTTGCTAGGCAAGCGCTCTACCACTGAGCTAAATCCCCAACCCGATGGGCTTAAATTCTTGAAATGAAACTTCGGGAATCATTAAAAGAGGCTGAAAGGGTGGTGGGAACGGCACCAGAGTACCATGCACTTAGAGCTAGAAAGAAGTGGTGTCGGGAGAAGACGACAAATAAAATTGTTTTTCTGCCTGTATGGAGCCCTGCTTGCCCTTGGTACTACAGAGTTGCTGGTTCTTCATGCAAGAGTCTGTCCCACCCCCACCCCCACCCCCCAGTAGGACCTCTTTCCTGGAGGCCTGTTCAGTCTCAGGATCAGCGTGTCTACTCTACTCAAATGCTTCTCTTTCTGCTGCTCTGGGGCTAAACCCCCATTCAGCCCTTTCACATCAAAAAAAGCCGTGGAAGTGGCTCAGAAGTCGCATACTCCATCCAACATGACTGTTTCCCAGAGCTGACCTCCCCCAGTCCTCACCACTGGAAAACTTCCCAGTGGGCCACGGGGCTTCTGAAGATGCTAACAAAGAGGACTGACTGGGGACTGTGCTCTGTGGTCAGGGTGCATTGGCTCAAATCCTAGAGAGTCTGTGGCTCAACTTTGCTTAAAGACAGCCTGAGAAAAACAGCAGCAAATGCTGATGTTAGCCATAAAGTGTAGCATGTAAACATCGACCTGCAAAGAGGCCCATTTGAGGAGCCTGGTTCAGTATCTAACAGACAGCACACTTCCTGTGCTTTGTAGAGAGAAAAAGAGACTCTGCAAAGAATTCCCCTTGTGCCTGAATTCTTGATTCTTAGTCCTCATTGCCGATTGAAATTTCTTCCGCTCTAGGTTGCAAGAGAGACTTTGGGTCAGCTCTTTAGCAACACCCCCCATCCCGATTACGTTTTATTTGCTTGCATGCATGTTTGTGCCTGGAGGCCAAAGAGGTCAGAAGAAAGCACCGGATCCCCTGGATCCCCTAGGAGTTATAGACAGTTGTGAGTTGTCGTGTAGGTGCGGGGAATTGAACCCGAGGCCTCCGAAAGAGCAGCCAGTGGCTCTTAACCACTGAACCAACTCTCTAGCCTCATTAGGCAGCTCTTCATGGAGCTATACTTTCTCTTTGCTGAGACTTCAGAAGATTTTGAAGGTATCATTTAACCAACTACCGTTCTAATGTTTTCTTCAGGCACTGAGGAGGGGAGAAGGGCAACCGGAACTTTCCATGAGCAGAGCCAAGTGGGTCCACGTTTCCTTGACTCCTGGAGGTGCCCATGCGGATTTGTACAAGCCAGGTTAGTGACAGGGTCATTGGGAAGCCCTAGCTGTATCTTATGAGTCTGGGACCCAGCTAGATCGTGTTCTGAAGATCACATGGCTGCTGGGTTGGCAGGGGCTGCGGACTTGAGGCACCTTCTTCCCTACTGAATTACTGAAGAGTGCCTCTGGGATTCTGGGTGAATGGATAGATCTGCCCAGACAAATGAAGAAATGTCCTGGCACGGAGTAGATGAACCAAGTGCAGAGTTGCTCAATGGTTCTAGGCTTCCATGGCTGCTGTTTTATCACCGAAAGTGACCAGAAGAGTGGACTGGAGGAGGGGTGAGCGCGCCATCACAATTGAAAAGTAAGGGAGCCTCTAGACACCTGAAGTCACTCTGGCCAAAGGGCATATGCTGCCTTATACTCCACAGCCGGGCCTTTAACCGCTTCCTCCAGGAGCCAAACTTATTGCAAGGTATTTTAAATAGACGAGCTGGAGCCTTCGGATTAAAAAAAAAAAAAAAAAAAATCGGGTTGGGGATTTAGCTCAGTGGTAGAGCGCTTGCCTAGCAAGCACAAGGCCCTGGGTTCGTCCCCAGCTCCAAAAAAAAAAAAAAAAGAAATTAAAAAAAAAATGTCCACAGTTTTGACCAAGTTTTGTCATGGCCTTGTTTGGTTCTGAAGTAAAAACTTAAAAGTTCTCTGAATCTTTCATCGCCTTCCCCAAGTCCAGCTTTGCTAAGAAGAAAACTGCTGTCTGGATTTAGAGGGCGAGTGAATAACTTTAATTCACCAAAGTATTAAGGGGGGACCAGATCATCACGGATGAAAGCAGTTTGCCTCCCAGCCAGTCTAGGGGAAACGATTCGGCCTCGTTAGTGCCCAGGTGTGTGAAAATAGCAAAACACCCATTAAACACATAAAAATTTTTAAATTAAAAAAATAATAAAATTAAAAACTGAGGCCCAAGAGATAGCTCTCGTAGGTCAGTTACAGTCTAGTCGGTGAGTCAGAAATCGGATGGGACCGACCAGCTTTAGAAATAGCTTCGAGCACCAGGATGCAGTCTTCTCATTCACAGAAACGGTGATTTTCCTACACAGCGCGCCATGAATGAGCTGACTTGTGGTTTCAAACAAATGAATGGGCTTACAGCTAGCAAAGAGATCAGAAAAGACAAAGCAGTGGGTGACTGCTCGTCAGAAGAGAGAAGAGGTGGGGAAAGATAGGTTTGTAAACACATCCATCAATAATATGGGGAAGGAAGTGAACTGCAAGATCGTGTCTGCTGTAATATTGTTCCCGTTACCAAACACAGTGAGGAGAGGAGAGGAACTCTAGACGAATTCAAAACCCAGCACACGAGCCATAGACAAAGTCAGACGGGGAAAGTAGTCTTGCAGCTCAGAGGCAAACCTTAAACTCGGTTTCCTGAATGCTTTATAGCAAGGAAACAATGACTAGTCAAGAGCCCTTCAGCACCAGTTGAAAAAAAAAAAAATTCATTCTAAAGCGCTCATTCAGAAAGTGGAGTAATTAGAAGTGACTTCCGATAGCAAAGAGAGGGAGCTGGAGGGGAACAATATGGTAATTTTGAACTCTACCACAGGAAGATGTCTTGGGAGGAAAAATGAATGTCGCTTCAAGTAAAATTCTTTTATATCTTTAGTAACAATTTAGTAATGGGGTTCATGAAAAAGAAGGGAGATTAGAGGAACCTGGTATAAGCACTGATATTTTTCAAAGGAAGAAAAAAAAAAGCTAGCTTTGGATGCCTAACTGGAGGAGGTCGCTAAGGTTTTCAAGTCAGACGCCTGCCATTTGGATGGCTATGATAACAAATGACAAGTGTGAAAATTCAAAATAGGGAAGCTCTAAGTCTGCAGAACAGAGGAAGTGAGTTAATGCATCACTCATTCATGCGGTGAACACACTGAGATCGGTTAAGAACATTGAGTGCAGGAGATAAAACCCCTAGTCAACCACTCCTCTGCTACTCTCTCCTTGTGCTGGGAGGGTTTCCTATAATATCAAGCAGAAGGTAGTCAGTGCTATACAATGGCTCACGTGAGAACTACTGCCCAGAAGAGAAGGGAGAGGAAGAGGAGGCAACCCTCAGCTAGGCTTTTGTTTATTTTTTTCCTTTTTCTTTTCATTGAGACAGGGTAGCCCTGGCTGGAATGAAGTTGATATATACACCAAGCTGGCCTCAAACTCACAGACATTGACCTGCAACAGCCTCCTAAGTGCTGGGTTAAAAGCATGTGTCCTCATGCTTGGCTTAGGAAGCCATTCTTAGCAAGTTGTAGAGGGCTGGTGAGATGGCTCAGCGGTTAAGGTCACTGAGTGCTCTTCCAGAGGTCCTGAGCTCAATTCCCAGCAACCACAGGGTGGCACACGAGTTGTTGGGGAAAGTGGCTCAAAGCAACTGAGGTAAGAAGGGTTCAAGGTAGGCTGGGTCCAATCTAAACCCTGAACTCGTGGCCGAGGAATGTGTAATTAGTTCATTAGTCATCTTTAACAGGCTTCATGACCTTGCACTGTATGCATGCTTGGTGACTGATACAATGAAGCCATTCATTGGGTTTTTATTATTGTTGTTGTTGTTGTTGTTGTTTAACTTTGTTTTCCACAAACCAAACAAACTTCCTAGGTTTTTACTTTAGATTAAGACTAATGTGCACAGAACGGGAACAAGAGAGGTGGGAGACGACTTATAAGCGTTCACGTCAAGAGCAGGACATGGCATTTACTGAACTAATCCTGCTAGATACGTCACAGACAAGATCTCAACAATTATTTAGCACTAATGATAATCCTTCAGAGAAGGAGGAACCTGTGTAACCTTTCCATTCTGCATCAGAGAAGCACACGTAGACGTTTAAACCCATAGGTTAGCGCTGCTCTTAGACATTAGTCGGAAGCCTCCCTATCTGGACTGAGGAATGTTCAGCCCCAGATGAGGCATCCATACCAACCATCTCTGAGGTCCAGAGAACGTCGAGGAGGATGGGCAGGAAGACCGTAAGAGCCCGAGGACGGGGAGGAGAGCTATGAAATTCGGCCTTCTGGATGTGACACGGCCTTTGTGCTCGTGAACTCCAAGCAGCTGTGCTTACCTACACAAGAATAACCAGGTCAACATTCCAGCACCGATGGGGGAGGGGCTCACAAGCACCCTCCCCTCTCTGAGGAGCTATATAGGCAGTTAATGAATGGCTGCTGGGGTAAGGGGGATCATTTTCTTCAGGAGTGCAGCCACTGCTAAATTGCTCTAATAAATAAGCCTTGATCCACAGCCCTAATTAGACTCTGTGGTACGCCTGGGCACTTGTGCGTGTGCACAAACACATACACAGTCACAGACAATTCTCCCTCTATACACACACAAGGATGAGGACTTTTGGGGGGAAAAGGAAGAGTCTCAGTAGGCGTGGGAGAGGGATAAGGGGGTGAATAGGATCAAAATACAGTGAGTGAGTGTGTGTGTGAGTGTGTATATGTGTGTGTGAGTGTGTGTGAGTGTGTGTATGTGTGTGTGAGTGTGTGTGCATGTGTGTGTGTGCATGTGTGTGTATGAGTGTGTGGTGTGTGTGTGAATGTGTGTGTGTATATGTGTGTAGGTGAGTGTGTGCATGTGTGCATGAGTGTGTGCATGTGTGTGTGAGTGTGTGTGCATGTGTGTGTGGTGTGTGTATGTGTGTGTGAGTGAGTGTGTGTGAGCGTGTGTGTGTGCATGTGTGTGTGTGTGTGTGTGATGTGTGTGTGTGTTTATGTGTATATGTGTGTGTGAATGTGTGTGTATATATGTGTGTGTGTGTGTGTGAATGTGTGTGTGAGTGTGTGTATGTGTGTGCATGTGAAGTTATCAGAGAATACATTTTTAAAGATTTATTTATTATGTATCATATGTATGTGGGTACTTTGCATGTCTGTACATCAGCAGAGGGCATCAATTCTATCATAGCTGGCTAAGAGCAGCCATGTGGGTGCTAGGAATTGAACTCAGGAAGAGCCAGTTTAACCACAGAGCCATCTCTCCAACCCCAAGGGGGAGAAAGTCCTTTTACAAAGTTTGAATGTCGCTCTCAAACGTCACAGCTGTAAAAGGATCAGGTTCCATATATGATCTAAAACTTCATGTCTTGGAAAAAATTTGAACTATGGACACTCTTCAGATGAGGCCTTGTTTTTGTCTTTAAAGAAGTGCCATGATGGAATGGAAAGGAGGAGAGAGAGGAAAAGAGGTTCTGTCCATCACGGGGATGTGACAACCGGAGGCACTGTGAAGAGAAGGGATAGAAAAATTAGTCTCTAGATGAGGGAGAGTGGAGGAGGGAAGGGCCAACAGAAAGTAAGGATTACGAAAAAGCCACAAGCAAACCAGATACTTGATATGATAATTAAAATATTGAATTAAATAAAAATGTCTATGTAGATAAAACTTGCTCTGAGAAGCCATAGGTCAGCAAATGCAAACCCCATGCTGGGAGTGGGCCATCTCCCTAGGAGCTGTTGTTGCTCAGACAGGTCCATCATGTTCCCGAATGATATAGGCAACCACCACTGTGTTTGGTTGCCCACCAGAACTAGACTTGTGAAGCTGAAGAGACATGTGCTGAAGAGGCCACGGGACATACAGAAATCAAGATGACACAGAGGGAAGTTTTCCCCCAACCCCAGCCAGCTCACCCCTCATAGTGCCAGAAGGTGCTATGCAGGCTGCTGGTAGAGGATTGTCACCAGTAGTCTTACTCAGCTGACGTCCCTACTTGCAGGCAAAGGGTACCTACTGATGCACCAGTGGGAAGTCTGCTATGGGGGTTACCAACGACTTCCTGACTGTAATGGAAGCCTGCTCCTTAAGAGGGAATTCACGTCTGGTACTATAAACCTGTTTAAAAGCCTATGGCTGGGGAAGTCATAGCCCTAGTAGGGAAGGAACAGATGTTGTTCTGCTAAATGGATATGTGCACCAAACATTGCTTTCCAATAATGGTGCTTGTGCACATGGATTGGTGAGGATGTCGTGTTTGCTTAGAGAAGTCCCCCTCCCCCTCGTGGGCAGTATTAAATGCAGAGACTCATAACTAGTCACCAAGAATAAGGAACTGCTGGGTGCTCAGCCTTAAATAAGACCTGCCTGTCACCCCCTCTGAGGCTCAGGAAACGCTGAGGAAAAGACAGCAGAAAGACCATAAGAGTCAGAGGATAGAAGTGGCGTGTTGTGGAATTTTCTTGGTATGACATGAGATGACATGGCCGTCACATTCTTTTTACAAAGATATTTCTACTCTTATGTGTCTGAGTGTTTACATGCACGTATGTATACCATTTGGGTACTTAGTATCCCTGGAACTAGAGTTACACATCATTGTGAGCCACCACTTGGGTGCTGGGATCTCCTCTGTAAGAAGTGTAAGTGCTCTAAACCCCTCAGCCATCTCTCGAGCTGTTATACTCTTTACCTGATAGCAGCTGTGGTTGTCTGTGCTGCACAAGATCTGTGCAAGACTGGGCCATCAACATCCCGTTGTAGGATGGGGAGGGACTTACAAGAATTTGAGGCAGTTAATGGTTGCTGGAAGAGACATTTTCTTCAGTGGTGCAGTCATTGATAAGTTTCCTATGCTTCTGAAATTAATCTCTCGCCTATGCTTCTGGAAACAACTCTCAAAAACTTGTTAAACTAAAAAAAAAAAAAAGTCTTACTGGTGTGATGACTCAGTGATTAAAGGTTCTTAATACCAAACCAGACAGCTGAGTTAATCCCTAGGAAACCCACGGTGGAAGGAGAACCAACTCCCAACAATCATCCATGACTTTCCAGTGGAAGAAAGCTAGCTGGGAAGAAAGGGAAGAATGCAGAGGAAGTGGAAGGTGATGAAGAGGGTATTGACCCGGTGAATACGGTAAATACATTATACACGTGTGTGAAAACAGCATCACACCATGACAGTGTGTAAGTAAGACATACTAGTAAAGCATTAAAAGTTTTAAAATAGAAAAAGCCAGTCTCCCGCCCGTGGTGTGGGCTTTGATTTGGGAAGAAAGGGAAATAAATTGGACTTATTGCTTGAAACGACCACAAAATGCCTGCAAGAGGAGGTATGCTCACTCTCTCTAAGGCTGCATCGTACAGGAAGAGGGGCATCATCATCATCATACATCACAAGCTGGATTAGAAGTATTGTTCTGTAGCCTAGGACACCTAGCAAGCTTAGGTCACTGTCTGTCTGATACGCCTTTGCATAAGTGGTGTGTGGGCTTGCTTGTCTTGGTTCACTCGTCCCAGGAAGGGTTCTTTCCCAGGAAGTCTTCTTCTTTACTCCCTGTTTTCACACCTTGCCTCTATCTGTGTGCCCTTCCAGACCCGGGCCCTTCCAGACCCCGGCGTTCAAGGTTCGGACACCTTTTGCACTGTCTTTTGCCCCAAGGCCATCCCTATATGTCTGACCCTTAAAAAACATTGCTTGACTGGCCGACTCCAGTAGATACCTGGCAAAGAACAACCCCGCTCTACTGAATCAGTCTCTTCCTTCTTAGGGCAGTGCAGTTAACCTCAGGACCAGGAAATCATCCCTCTCATCACA
Organism: Rattus rattus; assembly: GCF_011064425.1. Lineage (NCBI taxonomy): Eukaryota > Metazoa > Chordata > Mammalia > Rodentia > Muridae > Rattus > Rattus rattus. Next base: position 88,088,145 of record NC_046161.1, on the reverse strand, counting down.
TACCAGGGTATTATTCACACAGTTTACTCACTGTAAATAGTTCCCTTAAGATAGTGGCAACGACTAGTTGAAGATTTACAAACTTCCCAGGGCCAATCTACTTTCTAAAAAGCCTACTTCTGGGAGTGGGAAACAGGTCACCACCGTTCTAACTCTGAAATACACAACTGGTGATAAGTTCAGAATTCCTCTGGATCTCAGACAGGATTGGACAGTGTCTGTGGTCCTTTTTCTTGACCCAACTTTTGCGGAGCAATGTTCCCAGAGCAAAGGTTGCGGGAGTGGTTTGTCACCACGTGAGGGAGCATCTAAACACTGTTGGAAGAGTCTAATACATCTCTTAGTGTTTGCCAAAATGCCAAACTTTCCTTTGAACCTGGAGTCGTTCTGACTGGGGACTCCTATTTTCCTTGAGCATTAGGGAACCTGAAGGTCCGTCTGTGGGGAACGTTCAATACCCAGGGTTCTGGGGAATCACAGTAGGGCCAGGTTTTTCCTCCTGTGGGGGTTTCAGAGTGGCTTTCTCGACTTGCCCAGGGAGGAGAGCCAGAGACCGGTCGCGGGGAGGTTGGGCGAGGCGGATGCAGGGCGGGCACGGCGCGAGGGGCGTGGCGAGCCAGCCCGAGGCCGAGGCGGGGCTAGAGCGAGGCTCGATCCGGCCTGGGCCTCGCTCCGGCTCCGCCTTGACGGGCTACGCAGGCGGTAGGGCTGCGGTAGGGGCCGGGCGGCACCATGGCGGCGGCAGCGCCTGCTGCGGCGGCTTCAACCGAGGCGCCGGCCGTCCCGGGCACCGCAGAACCCGAGACGGGAGACGAGGACAGTCGTGAGGTCCGAGTGCTGCAGAGCCTGCGCGGCAGGATCTGTAAGCGGGGCCGGGGCTGAGGGGATCCCGGGGCGGCGCGGCGGAGGGTGGGCGGCGGGCAAGCGCGGGGGTGGCGGCACTGGCGGCCGCCCCGGACTGGTGGGACTGGATGGGGGTGTGTTGGGGGAGGCGCCGCGTCGACCGGCTGCCCGGCGCGGGTCGGGGCTCCCCTCGGTGCGAGCGGGGTGGGGACCTGCACGCGCGCACCGGCGTGAGGGGCGCTGCCTGGAGCGCGGCCTGGACGCGGGAGCCCGGGGCGCGGCCGGGGGCGCGCGGAGTTTCCGGCCTCCCTCCGACGCAGGCCTGCGGGCGGCCGCGGAGGACCGGAGCGGCCCGAGGTGGGAGCCCCGTGGTAATTACAAGGGAGGCGCGGCAGGAGGAGGGAGGCCGGCTGGGGCGGGGCGGGGCCGGGCCGGGCTGGGCGGCGGGCTGAGGAGGGGGTGTGAGCTCCCTGGGGCTCCTCAGCCGGTGTAAAGTTGAGGCTGGCTCAGGGGGATGCGGGTGCGGGCGGCGGGGGCTCGGGTGGGCGAGGCCCGGCGGGACGCGCGGGCGAGCGGGGCTCCCGAGAGGCTCGGGCCGGACACCTGTGCCCGCCCCACCTTGCTGCGGCGGGGACTTGAATCGAGAGACGGCGTGACTGACGGGGACTTCGGGCAGGATGTAGTGGCTTCCTGTGAGCAGGTCTCAAAACACAGTCATCCAGTCCTCACTTAACCCACTTAATTCTTTCGCGTGCATTTGTTACTCTTGTGAGAGCCATACTGATGAGTACAGAATCTTACTCAGAGACAGGCCGCTTTGATTGTCATTCCTATCCTTAGTCTTTAAAACGATCGTTTGGTATTAGATTTATCCCCCCCCCCAACTTATTTAGACGACCACCCCTTTTCGCTGTATGGCAGGCGAATCTGTAGAGTTTATTGTTAACTTTTGTTAAAAACCTTTTTTTCAATTCAGATTATTTTATCCTCAGAATGGAATCAGTCTACCAAATAATCCCTGACAGTAACAGATATTTTATATTTTATATGTTGAAAATTCTGTTGTGTTCGAATGGCTGATACTGCTCTTTATTCAACAGAATATAAACTTTCCTTCTTAAATATGGATGCTATTAGCTTCTTTTGGATTCTCCCACTTCAGTTCTTGATGTTACTCCCCCCCCCTTCAAGGATTTGGAATTCTATTAAAACCCCAGGAGCCAGCATGTTAAATGTTACTTTTAAATTCCCTGATGTTGTCCTGGGAATTCAGACATTTTTAAGTGTTAAAACCTGAGAAATCACACCAGAGCAATAGATGTTTCGTGAGTCTTAAGTTCCCAGTCTCTTAAGTTACTTTCTTAGGGTGTAAACTTTTCACAATTTAGCTTTCTTACACTTAATATTTGCATGTACGTATTGTTTGGGGAAAGCCAAATGAACTAAAATTTCTCCCCCTACTAATCTGGTTTTCCAGATTTTTACTACTTTATGTTTATCTGTGAATTGATACTGGACACTGTTGAAGCCCTGCTGATTTGTAGATGTGGATTGTGTTGTGGGATGACAGCGTACACTGTTGGAGTAGAGATCTAGGGTTGAGCTGTTTCTAGTTCCTTACCTTCTGCTTTGGACTGGATCCATAGCAAAGGGTCTGTGAACCGTTTGGTCAAAATATCACTCCAAGTGAAATTCGGGTCTGCAGATTACAAAAACACAACTTGGTTTCTGTGGTTTAGGCAGTCCCGCTGCCCAGAAATCAACCATTAATTTCCTGGGAATATTTTTAGTTTAACCAGGGCTAAAGTGTTATTACACTTGTTTCTACCCTAGACAGTCTATTTTCTGGTTGCTCATCTTACAGCTCAGGTCATGTGACTGACTGACAAGGAAGCATCTATAAATTGAGAATACCCACCCCACCATCACCACTACCAATTTCTCGGCCCTTCTTTTAGCTGGTGTAATCAAGGCTGGCTGAGCCCTGGGATCCTTGTAAGGAGATGCTCTGATGTTTCCTGAAACTGACACGTGGGCTTTGTAAGGTGAGGGCTGAGAAGTGGCAGAAACATTAGCAGGTGCTGAAGTCACAGAAATGGACTGATGGCAGTTGGGGGGGGGATGCTGACGTCACCATTCCTTTTTTACCATACTGAGACACCCTGGGGAGAACTTGATAGTTGCCCGTAGGTGTGCCTGGAGATGTACCACCAAATTCAGAACTGCTCTTTGGGGGCCTCCATCTGCAGTTAGAGATCCACAGGCAGCTGAACAGTCCACTTGAGAGGAGGAGACGTTCTCGGGTAGGATTGTCCAAATCCTCCCTGAGAAAAGTGGGGATAGATTGGTGTGTATATTACTGAAGTTCTAGAGGTAGATAATGGTCACACCCTTCTTCAGTGTTTCGTTTCTAGTGTGTTCGTGTCCCATGGATTTCACAAGGTATATATAGTATCAAGGTGACAGATCAGAGAACTGCAGGGTGGGGAGATGGCTCAGCTGGTAAAGTGCCTGCTAAGCAGGCATGAGGACCTGCCTTCAGATCACCAGAACCCGTGTAAAAAGGCATGGGTGGGGGAGGTGCGGTCCCAACACATTCCTTTAACCCCAGCACTAGGGGAGAATGTGGATAGGCAGATCCCCGGAACTCAGTGACTGGGCCAGCCTGGTTGAGTAGAGCTTCTGGTTCATAGAGAAACCTTGTCTCAAATAATAAAGGTGGAGGGGGTGGGGGGAGATCAAAACATCAGGTGTTGGTATTAGGCACCCACACCCATGGGCATGCACATGTGCACATAGACAGTACACACACACACACACACAGAGAGAGAGAGAGAGAGAGAGAGAGAGAGAGAGAGAGAGAGAGAGAGAGAGAGAGAGAGAGCGAGCACGCACGCCGCATGAGCATCTTATGGCTATTTTCACACAACCAGTTTAAGGAAATCTAATATTGCAGGTAGTATTTTGGGCTGCAGACTGATCAATGCCCTGTTTCTTAGGACATCCTACCTTACCTCCTTACCTGTATTCAAGATGCAAAGTTGATAGATAGCTTAGAATTGTCATCTGAGCCTTTAGTAAACAACATTAGGAGTGTTTTTGGTGTGAACTACTTTGATGTAAGTAGCATACCTAAAGGTAGTCTGTGTGTATACCCCCATCACCCCTATACTCAGATGAAAAGTTTCAGACTTTCTTCTTCATGTATATCTTCAGGCTGGATGTGACCTCCTTCTTGGCTACCATTTTGTTCAGTTTGCCTTTGTCTAACTAAGTCAATTGTAATCATTTTGAAAGGGTCTACACTGCCTTATTATAAAGGTACCAGCTTGGGAAGATTTGGGGGAAGTGTTTGATAGATTGTTCAGTGAGATCTGTGAGACAATAATGTGACCCAAGAGCTCACTTAGGATTTTGATATTCTCAGACCAAGCATGACTTAGGGTTGTTTGACAAAGGAGATAGGTTAGGCTTAGGGACCTAGTGTAGTCAGTGCCTCCACCCCCAGTCCCCTAAAAAAATCTGGGTCAGCCATGGGCCATCTCTTAGGAAGCAGTGAAGTAGGAGATAAACCTTATCTGATGCTCCTGTCCAGCATGCACTAGCATTTCCTGGTGTGCAAGCCTGCGTTCTGCTTTATTCTTTGTTAGGCAATGTCCCTGTGACTGGAGCAGCTCAGTTGCCCTTGAGCTTGTGGTGGTTTTCATCTTTCTCGTCTTCAGAGTGGACTAGTGCTCTGTCACCAGACGCTTCGCTCCTGCTGTTTCCTCTGCCTGAGATTGTGTCCCCCTCCCCCTTTTATGTCAGAGAGCCACATATCCTTCCAAAGCTTGCTCCTTGTGATCCAAGTCTTCTCTGAGCCAAATTTACCCTCATTTTCTAGCCATATGGTTTTGATGCTTAAAAACAAATCATGATTTATGACCATTTTCTTATTATAAAAATCATTTGTATAGGTCCCCTGTTATATTAATTTTAGAATTCATTCTTGTTTTTATTATTTGTTGGTGATGGTGGTGTTTGTTTGTTTGTTTAACAGTCTCAGTAGATCAGGGCATGTCTTTAGAAAATACCCTATGTCTCAGTGTTATACTGAGGATACTTTCCGAGTACTGGGTATCTGGATAAGAAAGGATTCCCACATCGCTGAACAGATTAGCAGCGTTTGCTTTACTAAGGCAAACTTACGGGTCTCTTAGGAAGTTCTTCATTCTTTTTCTTGGAACATTATAATGTCCACTAATCTTAGCTTTGAACTGAGGCCAAAGTTGCCTTCTTAGGAAAGGATTACTTTTTTTAAATGCTGGCTTATTAATTAGAATATTAATTGTTGCCTGACTATGTTCATGAGTTTTGTTACTAATTGGTCCTGGAGCTTGGAAAAGAAAATATTAAACTCATACTTTACCCAGAAGTGTTTTTATTTGACATGGCAGGTTTAAGTGTTTCGGTAATAAGATTTAAATCAAGACATTTTATTGACTACCCAAGAGTTGAGAGGAAGAGATTTAAAAGGGATTATTCATGCTAATAATTTATTATTATCAGATTTTTTAAATGAAGTGATGAATACTTAGTAGAGGGATTTAAAAAGGTTTACTTGAGCTAATGCTTCATTATTGTCGGAAATTTGAAGTGAGACAAGTTATTGAGGATGGGGGAAGAATCCATCTTTGAGATGGATAGAAACAGGGGGAAAGGGAATCTTTGCGACGTTCACAGAGCATTCAGCTGGTCTTTTGCTCTGTGGAGGACAGGATTCATCCTCAGGGAGCTCATAGAGTGTTTTATAACTGAGAACTCTGAACAGTCCTGAAGTGACTGTGGAAGTAGTGTAGGTAGAATAAAACCATCATTTTAATCCTTTAATTGTAAACCCGAATCCTATTTCCTTGTTAATGCGCTTTGAGAAATTACCGATAATATCAGATTGTATGTTTTGCCCAATATATTTTATGCCCTTTTAAGAACTGGTAACAAAGTTTGTTGTATAGTCACGTATTGTTGTTAAATAAGGAACATTTTCTGTATGTTAAACTTTTATGACACGTGTGCATGAGCAGGTACACATGCATGTATATTTGTGCATGTAGATGCCAGAGGATAATCTCAGACGTTGTCCTCAGGAACACTGTTCACCTCTCTGTGGCTTGTGTTCTAGACTGGCCAGCCAACAAACTCCACGGATCCCTTTGTCTCTACCATCTCTGTGCTGGATTGCTTGCATGACCCTTCATACCCAGCATTTTTGCCTGGGTTCTGGGGATTAAACTCAGGTCCTCATGTTCGAGGTAACCACCTTACTGACTGATCTCTCCCCCTACCCCCAAATAGCCCATTATAAGATTATATCAAATATGAGCCAGGCGGCGCTTACATAGGCCTTTAATCCCAGCACTTGGAGGCAGAGGCTGGCAGATGTCAGAGTTCATGGGCAGCCTGGTCTACAATTAAGTTCTAGTACAGCCAGGATTACACAGAGAAACAGAGTCTTGATTGCCACCCCCAATCCAAAAATAAAAAGAAAGTTGGTTTCTAATAGTGATATTAATTACAGACTGTGCAGACTAAGGTGCCCCTGCTTCTTTACTATAAACATGAGGATTTGGAGGTGTCTTTCAACAAATACCCCTCTAGTTACTTCATAGCTGCTTTATGAAGTGTACCATTTGTTTTAAGATAAGAGGCCTTCGCTTTAACACTTGAATTTGTCTAATAGACCTGTTTTGTATTTATTAAGGTTGTTTGAATCCTAAACATTGTCTATGGCTAGTAGTTAACTCAGTAGTATGTAATACATATTTGAGTGTCAGGGCATACCAATCCAATGCTTTACTCTCAAATCTACATTGAGCAGTATTTTTCACTCACTGTCTGTGTAGAGAATTAGAAAGTTTTAGAACTGGAAGGGAAAACATAGCACTCTTGTCCTGGTCATGTGTGTGTGAAGACTAAGGAACCCAAGTGTCACATGCGTCTCTGCCCCTGCTAAGAACTTCGTGCGGAGATTAGGATGAGCGGTGCTGTGAGCTCTGTGGAGACTCATCTAGACGTTTCCTCATTTGTGTCAGACTCCACAGTCCATCTGTGTGCTTACAAAGTTCTGATACCCAGACTTCACAATCATCGTGTGGACGGTCCACCAGCTCAGTTTGTATCTTTTTAGAGGTAGTTCAGGCATATATACTTGTGGATTGTAGATTCTCCACTCCAGAGAAATAGAAGGTAAATAGTGTTCTGCATCTTTTTAAATAGAACTTAAAGATTTTTCGCATCCTCACTTAAAACTAATATGTTCATCATTCGTATAATTTCTCATCTCATCTAAATGTATTGCTTTAGGTCACCAGTTACCTATAAGTTGTCTCTTGTCTTTGCAGTAACAAACATTGCCACAGTAAATAGCCCTGTTTACCATGTGTATGTATAGGGTATGGTTGTGAGTGTGGATGTGTGGTACTGGGGAGAAAATTCAGGGTCTTGTTTGCACTCTACCATCAAACTGTATCTGCAGCCAAGCTGTAGGCCATGTATGTATGTATGTATGTATGTATGTATGTATGTATGTACCTACGCATCTACGCATGCACGCATGCATGCATGCACACATATATGTTTTTAGAGGGAGGGTTTCTCTGGGTAGCTCTGACTGCCCTGGAACTCAGTCTGTGGACCAGGCTGGCCTTGAACTCAGATATCCACCTGTCTCTGCCTCCCAAGTGCTGGGATTAAAGGTATGGTTACCACCACCACTGCCTGGCTGCTGTGTGTTATTTTAAATGTGAGCTATTACTATGTAGCCCAGGCTGACCTTGTATTTGTGATGATACACTTGACTTCTGCAGTCCCTGAGTGTGCTGGGATTACAGGTGTGCACCACCATGTCTGAGATTCTTTAAATTAAAGAGGCCAATAGAAAAATATATGGAGAGGCACTCCACAGAAGAAAATAAATTACCGAGTAAACATATGAAAATGCTGGTGATATTGAACGGAAATGAATCAGAGAAATAAAAGTGTAAATACCTCAACACCTAAAAAAAAAAAAAGGAAACCTTGCATATTTCAGTATTTGATAAATACTTAAGAAAACAGATACTGTTTGTACTTTCATTGTGATTTTATATTATAAAACCATTTTGGTAGTCTCTATTAAAATCTAGATTTTTTTTTTATGTTTTTTACTTCTGCCATATCATCCTACAGGCAAAGATATTTTGTGTTGACCTTGTTTGTTTGTTTGTTTGTTTAAAAGGCACGACTGAACTTCTAGTAACAGGAAAGTGGTTAGAGTGGTTTGTCCATAAATACATTCTAAAGCAGTGAAACAGAATAAAATACATCTATATTAGAATGACCCCAAGATGTATTATTGAGTGAATAAAAGCAAATTGTTGAGTAATACATATATTTATTGTCTGTCATCCATCTATCTGTCCGTCCGTCCATCCATCCATCCCTTTAATCTGTTTTTATGATGCCCGAGGATCAAGCCTGGGACATCACAAATGCTTATTAAGTTTCCTATCACCGAGCTACAACTCAGCCCCTTAATGTATGCTTTTAAACTTTTGGAACAGTGGTTTTTTTCCCTATAAATTAATAGATAAATTTTATTTTAAAATGTCTGGGAAGATGTATATTGATTTTTTTTTCAATGATGGGCAGTAGGAATTAGTCTTCTCTGTAATAACTTGATTTTCAATAGGCAGTATAGCATGTATTTGAGATATCAAAATTTTCCATTTGTACAAATGAATCTGATAGTGTTAGACATTGTGAGACTCAATTTAACTTTTGATTGAATACTATATCCAAAATCAGATTTAGTAACATTTTAAGAATACATTGAACTGAATAATATCAAATTTTCTGTTTTCAATTTCTTTTTTTATTTTAAGATTTATTTATTATATATAAGTACACTGTAGCTGTCTTCAGACACACCAGAAGAGGGCATCAGATCTCATTACAGATGGTTGTGAGCCACCATGTGGTTGCTGGGATTTGAACTTAGGACCTCCAGAAGAACAGTCAGTGCTCTTAACCGCTGAGCCATCTCTCCAGCCCCTGTTTTCAATTCTCCTTATTAGTTTGTGTATAAATGTATTGATTGTGTGGGGAGGTGTGTGCAGAGGACAACTTGTAGGAGTTGATTCTCTTCTTCCAGGTCCACTGTGTCGTCGCAATTAGCAGCAAGTGCCTGTGCCTACTGCATTGTCTCCCCAGCCCTCCTTTTATGTCTTCTGGGCAATTTTAAGGATTTCTCTGTAATCCTGTACATGTGAGTGCAAGTACCCATAGAAGCTAGGGGAGATGGAGGTGGTCGTGAGCTACCCTGCTTGGATTCTGGGAACTGAACGTAGGTCTTCTTCAAGAGAAGAACACATATATATGTTAGCCCCATAATTTTATTTTGAGGTTAAAGAAAGTGAATCTTAGAAAAATTCAATGGATTCCTGTATACTTTACCTGTTTGATCAGTTGCTTATGCTAAGAATGTTGACTTTTCAAAAAGTTAATACTTGCAGAGGAATGTTATATAAAGGTCCTGAATCGTTTTGAACCTGTATATTTGGACAGTCTTATTTATATAAAATTTGCTCATAAAATTACATATGGGGAAGTGAAGCAGTGATATTGAATGTTTGCTGCTTCCCAGGTACTAGGCTACGTACTTTGCTTAGTGTTTCATTGCTTCGTTTCATTGGAGGAGGTTGTTCTTAAAGAAGGAGCAGCTGAGAGGCTCTGTAGCAACACCAGGTTTCAGCAGGCTTGTTGACAAGGCTCACGGCCGTTCCCTACACCAGGCTGCTCTCTAGTAGGTGTTGGCATGAATTCATTTCTGTTGTCAGGATGTGGCGACTCCTCTAAATTAACAGTGGCCTACTGAAATGAATAGTGAGTAAAGTTAGATTGTTGTCAAACGCAGTAAAAATGAGTCTAGGGATTTGTAAAAATATTCTTTTGTTTTCCTAACACTGCTTTTGTAGGTTTTTCTGTTTCACCTCCTCCCTCCCTTCCTCTCCCTCTCCCCTTCCTCCTTTCCTTCCCCCTTCCTTTCTTCCTTTGTTCCTTTCTTCCTCTACTTCCTTTTTTTGACACGAGATCTCACTATGTAGTTCTGGCTGGCCTCAAGCCCTCAGTCTAGTGAGAGAGAGCTAGAACTGCAGGTGTGTGCCACCACACACTGATCTCTCTACTCTTCAACGCACTATCTTGTTTTTGAGTAGTTCCCCCAATATGTACACACCTTTCATAAACTCGTGGGGTATGTGTATCTTCTTTGCTATCAGGTGCTACCTTTTTACTTTTAAAAAGTATCTGATAAAGAGTTCCATTACCAAAGATAACAGCCATGGCCATGTGGCCTGCCCGTGAGGCCCCAGCCACCACCAGCATCTGTCTTTTAGCTTTCTGTTTGTTCACCTGCCATTCCAGGCTCTTCAGTTGCTTTATGAGCCTTGCTAAGCATCATGTAGCTGTGGGGACCAATGGCCCACCTCAGAGATGACACCATAATCTCTGATTGCTTTCTCACGGTGCACAGGGGCCTGCCTGTAGGGACCTTAGAAACCAGCATGCATTCAAAACTGGTACCAGAACTGAGCAAGGCAAACCACAGGAAGATCCTTCCTGCACTTGCTAACATACTTCTATAACCTATGGACACTTCCTGGCAATACCTTGTGAAACTAGCCTTTTCATGTACAAGAGTTTCCTAACTTCTTGTTCTAGACCAAGCTTCAGTCAGAGGCGATTAGCATGGTCACAGAATGAGTAAGTGCAGCAGTCATTATGCATTATCTGTGATCAGGACTTAGTAGCCTGGATAAGGGAATTCTATGTAGATATTAATCTTTAAGGACCTCTAGCCCAGCAAGAATACTAGTTTTTGTTTTGATTTACTAAGTACTTACTTTGTTTTAGATATTGTGCCAAATGCGTTACCACAGTTAATGTTCACAACAGTCCTAAGTATTACCTCTTGTACACAGGAAGTTGAAACTAAGGACATAACAGTCTAAAGTACAAACATACTGAAACTCAGATGTGTGTCTTCAAATGCATTCATTTAACTTGCTGCATTGTCAGTACCACTGGTTTTAGAATTGCCCTGTTGTAGAAGTTGAAATTAAAATTAGAAGAAAATTTTGAAAACTTTATTATATATTATCATATAGCTAGGATTGTCTGATGTATAATTAGATAGCATTTTAATTTTATCTAAGCTTATCAACCCGAGTCTATATTTTCAAATTTTTAAATTTTTTAAAGGTTTATTTTTTTTATGTGAGTGTATGAGAGCTTTGCGTGTATGCATATGCACTACATGTGTACCTCATGCCCTACGTGTGTACCTCATACCCTCAGAGAGCACCAGATCCCCTAGACTTGCAGTTACGGATGGTTGTGAGCCATCACCTGGCTGTTAGGAACCAAACTCAGGTTCTCTGCAATAGCAGCAAGTGCTTTTACCTGCTGAGCCATCTCTCTTGCTCCCACAGTATATTTTTAAGTATGTTTGATCCTTCTTTGTTTTTTGTTAGTGTGAAGATATGGGCATGTTTACATACTGTCATATCTTCTAGCTGTGTAAAAGCTAAAAGCTTCTGTTTAGATTGACATTTCTGAAGACATCACACTTTGTGTCACTTAGGCCAGTTTATTCCACATTCTGTGAATTCTGTCGCTGTAGTTTCTCTTCCATTTTTCCTTTCATCTCTTTCCTTTCCATTTCCTCAGTCACAACCTTTGTCAGAGTAATTTTCTTGAAGTGGACCACATAACAAACTGTAGTGACCCTTGTGGTCTAAGTTAGAACTCCGTAGCCTCCCTTTAGGTTCTCTGTTGGACTCCATCCTCTATCCTTCCCCTTTCATCCACCTGCTCAGTTTGTATTACTCACTGCCGCCTTGAAGATGTCCAAGGTGACAGTCTCATCCCATGTAAAGCCTGTCACTGTGGCAGGCTTTCTGTTAGGACTTTGTTATCACTCGAAAGATTTATCGTGAAATTTAAGTAAAATAACATGGCATTTGTTTAAAAAAATCTGCTATGTGTAGCATATTAATTTATTAAGTAAGTGGTAGCTTTTTATTATGGTTTGGCTTGGCTTTTGCTTCCAAATAGTCTTTTTTTTTTTTAGTATTATTTTGTCCAGGACCCTGACCTATTACGATTTCCTTTGTGGCTTAATCCCTTATCCTTTTCTTCTTCGTTTTAAAGTATGCTTTGAAGTAGGACTGGATTTACCAAATCTCTTTCAGACAAGGGTAGAGTCTCAGAACTACTATTTTAGAAAATCTTTAAGAATAAAGAAAATCATGCTATTGGCTTTTGACTGTGATTTAGTCATTGATGCTCTTGCTGCTGCTGATTTACCTCATAAAAAGGAGCAGTGTTGCTCACCTCATAGGGTTGTTGTACAAATCAAAGGAGACATTTGAGGAGGTTCTTAGTTGTGGAGCATCCAGATGTTTGAGAGATAGAGTATCCAGTACTGTGTTCACGTAGAGCATTCTTTTTTTTTTTTTTTTTTTTTTTTTTTGGAGCTGGGGACCGAACTCCAGGGCCTTGCGCTTCCTAGGCAAGCGCCTACCACTGAGCTAAATCCCCAACCCCACTGAGCTAAATCCCCAACCCCCACGTAAAGCATTCTTAAACTTCAAAACCTACCGATAGAAACACAGACTACAGACTCTTCCCTAAAACATGTACATAAGCACAGACACACACAGGCGTAAACCACATGTACCAAGTGTCTGCTGAGCAGAGATGTTAGTGTTCTAATGCCAGACACAGTGTGTGTGGTAGACTAGAAAGGGGCTCAACTGGTAAAATGTTTGCTGCAAAATTATGAGAATCTTAGTTTGATTCCCACAACTCACATTTTAAAAGGCCAAATATGGTGATACACATTTGTAATTCTATCTTGGAGACAGAACAGCAGGATTCCTGGGACTCATGGGCTAGCGAGGTCTAGGCAAACTTGTTAGCTCCAGGTTCAGTGGGAGGCTCTGTTTCCTAAAAACTTGCATGATAGGATCTAACAGCAAACAGCCTCCCTGCCCACATGAAGTTACTGTACAGTAATCCACACAGAGAGGACGGCCACTGAACGTATAACCCGGGAGTGGAGTAGAGGCTAAGCAATCCTGAGCGTGTACTACCCTGAGAGAGGACCTGAGTTTGGTTCCTGGCATCCACAGTGGGTGGCTGGCAATAGCTTGTAACTCCAGCTCCAGGAAGATCTGATGCCCTTTACGGCTTCTTCGGGCGCTGTGCTCAGGTGTGCTCATGTGCACACACGGACACATACACATACGCACACACACAGTATTTAAAAATTAAAATTACTAAATTTTAAGGCCAGTCAAGGCTACTTAATGAGACTTTGTCTCAAAAATAAATAAACAAATAAAGTTATATGTTAATTTCTTCTTTGATATAAGTTGGTCAACACTCTAAAGGTTAGCAATGTGTCTCCTTATACAGTCATTATGTGGCACATTAATAAGTGGGAGTAGGAGTGGGTACTGTGTAAACTGACAGGTGAGAATAGCCAAGGAGGACTTCACTGAGAAGGTAGCTTCTACCAGTGGAAATAGTAACTGATAACAGAAATGAAAAACTAGTACCTCCATGTAAAGATCATCAGGATTTTTAATTAATTTAGGATAAAAATTGATAATAGGGCAGCATAGGCCTGTAACCCCCCAGCACTCCGGAAGTAGAGGTAGGAGGATGAAGAGTGCAAGGCTATCTCTCTCTGTCCAAGGTCACTGTAAAAGCCCTGTCTCAAAATCTTGCAATGAAAGAGGAAAACACACACACACACACACACACACACACACACACACACACACACACACACACACACACACGATGAAGAAAAGTTATATCTTGGTCAGATGAAACCACTGTCGTATAATGTGAAGGTATTTTGGCCAACTTATGGTACATCTGTGAAAGAAGAAATGTCTAATGAAGGGCTTATTTTGTTCATCTCTGAAAATAAAAGGGACATTTCAAAAGAAATTTAAGGGGACATTTAAAAAAATTTAGTTAGCAGTTAGACATCAAGCCTTAATGTATGCCAACACGCCCAAGGAGTTTTGCTTTAGAATTAAACAAGACCAGATATTCCAGAGTAAAAGAAGTTATGCTGGAGAGCTGTCTCCCTTTTTCCAGTGAGGAACAGCTATTGTTCCTCCTGACCTTGCTTTATTGTTGATGGAAATAGTGACAGTCATAAATACAATCAAATATATACTTTTTATTATAGGGCCTTTGTACATTACCCTTTTTTTTTTGTTAACAAAGGGACCTGGGTTTGATCCTAGCACCAAAGGAAGAAATGCCGGGCGTGGCAGTGCATTACAGTAATCCCAGCACTGGAAGGCAGGCCCCTGGGACTTGCTGCAGGTTGGTCTAGCTAGATCAGGGAACTCCAATGTCAGTGAGAGACCTTGTCTAAAAAGTTAGGAGAAAGTGATTGAGGAACACACCCCGTGTTGAATTCTGGCCTCCAAGAGCACATATGTATATACCGAATCTCTATATATATATAAACATATGCACATACAGATTTCTTTTTATTAATACTAAAATTGAACTGAAAATGTATTTTTTTCGACTGACTTATTCAAGTATCTCATAAACTGCAGTAAAATGCTGTAAGAAATATTTTCCAGAGCCAGGTACACTTGTCATTGAATTAAAATATATATTACTTTAAAGGTTCATTGTTCTCATTTATGTGTGTGTCCGTGTGGGTATATATCATATGTATGCCAGCACCCTTGGAGGCCAGAAGAGGGTGTCAGATCTTTTGAGCTGGAGTTAAAGAGCCACTTGGGAGCAATGATCTGAACTACTGTGCCATCTCCTCCCTCTCCCCCTACCCCGTGTGTGTGTGTGTGTGTGTGTGTGCGCACACGTGCACACATACATGCACATATGTAGGTGATAGTGGAGGTCGGAGGGCAGTTTTGTGCAGTCAGTTCTACCATCGTTACATGGGTTCTGAGGATCTGATTCAGATCATCAGGCTTTCATGGCAAGTGCCTTTCTTTACCCACTGAGCCATAATTTCAGACCCAAGGTCTTTTAAGTGAGTTCCAAGCCAGTGAGACATTCTATCAAAACTCAAAAGTGGATAGCCCCTAAGGAGTGACACCTGAGATTGTCCCCTGGATTCCACATTCACTACACACTTACGTGCATGTTCTCTTACCTCCCTCAGGCTCCCAAAAAAGATTTGTGGAATTCTCAGGAGCGACTTCAGAAGTCTCATTTCAAGGGCTGTGGTATTGTTCAGTAGT
This sequence comes from Rattus rattus, assembly GCF_011064425.1. Classification (NCBI taxonomy): domain Eukaryota; kingdom Metazoa; phylum Chordata; class Mammalia; order Rodentia; family Muridae; genus Rattus; species Rattus rattus. The sequence goes on along the minus strand of NC_046161.1, from coordinate 88,072,975 downwards.
GCAGTGCTTCATCACATGGCTGTGAGGCCGAGCTCCACAGTATTACAAAAACAAATAAAATCACATCTTAGATAGGCTACCACAAGAGTTATTGCCTCTTTTAAAATAAAAAAAGCCTTGCAGAATTGGTTTGCGCACACACACACACACACACACACACACACACACACACACAACCCCTCCCTACTATTTTTTGCTTAGAACCTTCCTACCTCTGCCATGGTTAAAAATGTGCTAGTATTAAGAAATGGCTACTGGCAGATAGCCACCTTCATTATCACTGTTGCTGGCTCAACATCCAGCCTACACTTCCCATAGCCTTTACTATAGAACGGGTGCCCTGTGAATTCCTTCTTAATACACATGAGACCTGTAACCTGTGCTTCTTGCTACCAGAAACTGCCAGAACTCAGTGTCCTTCTTCTGTCTTCCAGTTTTCTAGTAAATGAATCTGATTTGTGGAACTTAGGAACATAAACATGGCCACAAGAGACGAAAGTTAGTTTTTAGCGTTAGAGTCTCCGTAATACCGAAAGGCATACAAGTAATGTTGTACCACCAATCCACCATACCTTGTACAAGTATAAACTTGATTCTTCTTAGGAATAGAACTCAATATGTAGACAAGATTAGCCTTGAATTCAGAGATCCATTCACAAATCTCTGCTTCCTGAGTGCTAGGATTAAATGCCTTGAGTCTTTTATTTTATAATGGCATATTTTTTAAATACCTAAAAGAGTTCTTCACCTCTAATGAATTAGTCTATTCCAAGTTTCCTCCCATTTAAATGTGCTCTGTAGATAAAAAGTCTGAACGAGAATAAAACAAAGGCCACTTAGCCTGAGCTACAAACTGAGGCTAGGGTAGTGTTTCCAGATACTAAAAAGTGGCCGGATAAAGTGGGTGTTGACAGGCAATAATTTGACTTAGTAGTGCTTAGAATTATTAGTGTTCGTAAATGTTCTAGACAAAGGAAGGCCTGAGGCTAATTGTAGAAGGGTAGGGTATGAGTAAAGGAGGAGGCTTGGAGGATGGGTTATTTTGACTCAGGCATGTGACTTATATCCTAAAACGGCCTAGAAATAGTAAGACCATCTGTGGAAAACAGAGGCTTCAGAAGTGCCTCAGTTCGCGTTCTCGGGAGCCCGTGGTGGAGTGTGCGCTGTTCACTCCGCCTGCTCAGAGAGGCAGAGGTGCCGCACTGCTTTCCTGTTCTAACCGTCGCCTCGTGTGCTTTATAAATAAGCAGTAATCACTATGTAGTTTGGAATTACAGTTTAAAATTCCTTATAACTGATAAACATAAACATTGATGAGATGAAATTTTAAAACAACTCATTTGGATGTCAATAGTAAATAGTGAAAAAATACTTAGGAAAACAGCTTTTATAAAAATTGATGCTGGTGCATTTTTTATAGTATATGAGACTCGGGCTTTAATTTTAATTTCTAGCAATGTCAGTTTCATTGAATTCTACGGATAAATAGCCCTGTGTCCCTCTTGGTGGATAGAGTTGGTAGATTATGTACACATTATGCCCCATTATTTTCTAAACAGTACTTAACATGAATAAGACAGGTAGGTGTCCTAGGGTGATCATTTAATGTTCTAAACTCTCACAGGAGATACGGAGCAGATTCATTGTAGTCATACACACACACACACACACACACACACACACAAACGTACATATACAATTAGGTGTTGTATTATGGTCTCTAACTTTTGGTTTTAAAACAAATCCATTGTGTTATGTGGAGGTAAAGGAGGTTCTGAAGAAGTTTGACAACAGTGAAAATAGAATTGCTAAACGAGGCCCTGTAGGGAGAGAGGGAGACAGGGGAGAAAACACTGTGGTATGGAAGGGTGAGCTTCAGTTAAAGATAGGGAGGATTTTGATAACAGATCTTTCCTGTAGGGAACCGCTTCACTTGTAAATACCATGCCATTTGAGTTAGTTTGGAAATCATTTACAAGGTGAGCGTCTCTGATTCTGATGTGCTTGAGATAAGCATAACTTGTTTATAATGTTTAAACAGTATAAGCTCATTTTTCTGGTCTCCAATAATAAATTTAACAGTAATAACTACCTTATTAGTGCTTTTCTATTGAGTCTTTTTTTCCTTCTTTCCTCCTTTTCTTTTTAGGCAGGGTCTCGCTATGCTCTGGTTGGCATGGAACTTGCTATGTAGACCACACTGGTCTCAAACTCAGATCCTCCTGCATCTACTTCCTAAATGCTGAGATTAATGACCTGCACTGCCTACTACACTTGGCTCTTTGGTTTTCTTATCTTAAGTTTAAATGTTATTTGTTTACTGAAATACATAATGTGTACACACACACACACACACACACACACATATATATATAAAATTCTTTTTAAGTTTCTGGTAGACTTTACCACATATTGGCATTAGCAGCTGTTAGTTCTAAACTTACGGAGGAAGAACCGGAACCCCCATCTGAAAGCTCACTAGGATTCTTACGGTAATTTCCTTCACTTTCTTTTAAAAATGTACTTATCTTTTTATTTGTTACATGTGTGGGGTAGGGTAGGTTGTGTGTACATACTGTGGCATGTATGTAGAGGTCAGAGGACAACTTTCGGGAGTTAGTTCATCTTGTTTTGTTCTTAAGACAGGGTCTCACTATGTAGCTCTGACTATAAAGCTCTTGGAACTCACTCTGTAGACCAGGCTGGAGGATCCCTCAGACTCACAGGGATCCTTCTGCGACTGACCCCAGTCAAAGGCATGTGCCACCATTCCCACCAGTTCATCTTGTTTTTGAAACATGATTTCTCTCTCCCTTTTTGCTTTTTTTTTTTGTTGGTGTTTTGTTTTGTTTTGTTTTCTCCTAAGACAGGGTTTCTCTGTGTAGCTCTGGTTGTCTTAGAACTCACTCTGTACATCAGCCTGGCCTCAGTCTCCCAGAGATCCACCAATCTTTGCCTCCTGAGTGCTGGGTTAAAGGCATGTACCACTACCACCTGGCTGCAGGGTTTATCTGGTATGGCCCAAGAGCTTCTGGTTGGGTCTCCGATGCCACCTCCTGTCTTACTGTAGAAATGCTGGAAATATTTATGTGCACTCCTACATTCCAGCTAGTCAGGAGTGCACACAAATGTTTTCACCCACTGAGCCTTCTTGCTGGCCCCTTCCTAACTTTCTTAGATTTGTACATTGGTATGTAATTTCAATGTGTAGACACTTGTGTGTCCTTTTGGTACACAGATAGCTCATGAGGCCTTCAAAGCTTGACTTACTGGGTTCCCTATTCCTTCAACAGAGTTTTACTGTTTTAGATATTGGGCATTAGCAGGTTCTCAGGCCTCGTACAGGAGCTGCAGAAACTCTTTAACAGTTTAGCCAGTCACGAATGCTCTCAAGGAAACCAAACATAAGAGTATGGTAGCAGGATCATCTGCTTTAGACAGACTAGGGAAAAGTTCTCTGTCAAGTGTCATTCGAGCTCAGTCCTGATTGATAAGAATGCATTAGCCATGTGAGGAGTAGAGAGATCCAGGAAGAAATCGTAATAAACGTGACATGCCTGATGGAGGTTGGGGGGTTACCATGGGACAAACAAAAGGAGTCAGAAGGGATACTTTAGGGCTATGTAGATTATGATTTAGAGATTAGAGTTTATTCTCAGACAAAGATCTGGGCAGAGAGGCAACTGAGTCCAATCTGATGGAAAGGTCATGCTTGGTCATGCTATGCTCAGTGGCAGAGCATCCATCTACAGTGCGTCCATGCCGACGGTTGGCTCCGATCCCTAGCGTGGAAAAGGAAAGAGAAGACCATACGTCTTGGTAAAGAACAGGTTGGAGAGTAGAAGCGCAGAAGAGATTGCCATGCTTGCCTGAAGAAAACGTTGCAGTGATTTGGATTTGGGTGATTCTAGTGAGGGAAAGAAGTAGTCGAATTTTAGATGGTGTCTTTTTAAAGATCTCCTGGATTTGCTAATGAATGGATTGCATAAGGGAGAGGCAGGAAGATGATGAGGGAGAAGGAAATGGTAGACCACGGGAAGAGCTTGTAGAAGAGGGGATGAGATTGGTTTTTGGAACTTGTTAAGTACGAGATACCTGCTGGATATCCAGTAGCAATGGATGAAGGAAGGTCAGGCCTGCAACACAGGACTGGGGGCTCCTAGCACTGACACTGTGTACTGTAGTAGCTTGTAGAAAAGGAAGGGGTGGTCCAGAACATAGCCCTGAGACGGCCACAGCATTGAAGTGAGAAGGAGGGGAACAGAGTGTGGAACACATAGGGGAAGCCAGCAATACTGTGTTGTGGGGCCAAGAGAAGGGAGCGTGCTAAATGTCCACTCTGTTAAATGATGCTGCAAGGTGTGTCTGTAGTAAGAACACATTGAACGTTAGAGAACCAGTATCCACTCACGTTGCTGACCTTGACTAAAGCAGTTTCATTGTCACTTTGGAATCAGAAGCTAATTAGAGAGGGCCACAGCGTGAATAAAAAGTGAAAAAAGCGAGGGACAGCTTTGACAAAGGAGGCTGGAAGTGGAGGTGTGGCAAGAGAGAAGAGGTGTGACCAAGGATGATCATTTCCTTCTTTTGCTTTAATTGTGAAGTTGTTTATATTGTGCAGAGAGCAAGCTGGTAGAAAGGAAAATTAATGCTGATTCAGGAGAGATTAATTGCGAGAAAATTCTTGAGGTGGTTCTGGTGGCCCAGGATGAAGAGAAACTACCCTTTCATACAGGAAGGATGCAGTGATGTAATGTGACCCCATGTGTCTCTACATAGTTCCTCCAGTCTTTTTTTTACTTTTAAACACTTAGATTTTTTCTTATAATAGAATATTCTTTTTTATAGACTTCTTAGGGAAGGCTCACTGCTTTTTAGCTACATCCCTTAGTCTTCACTAGTCTCCCGTAGGCCCCGGACCTCTCGGATCACTGGTTGGTTGGTTGCTTTTTTTCCCCTGTGCTCCATTTTATGCCTTCTTCCAGACTGAATTCATATATAAACTTTGGGTGATATAAGTAAAAAGTTTAACATCAATTTAAACTTTTGTGCCAACAGATGAAGCAAAAAATTTATTGCCATATCTTGGACCCAACAAAATGCGGGATTGTTTCTGCACTATAAATTTGGACCAGGAAGAAGTTTATCGCACCCAGGTTGTTGAAAAGTCTTTAAGGTTGGTAGAAAAATTAGAAATTATTTGTATGATATATATTCATAGTTTTATATATTTTCCAGATTTTTATCATCAAGTTGACCTTCTTGATTTGAAGCTAATATTTTTATTTAAAGGCTTTCTATTCTATTCTGAGTTTATTTTTTTAGATTTACAGAGTGTAAGCATTTGAAGCAGCCTTGAATGTCAATCAGCTGAACTGGCAGCATCGGCCTCCTTAGCAGTAGTCCTGGCAAGTGGTCGTGTGGCATCCACCTAATGATGCTTTAGTCACCAAGAAGTTCACACTCCTAAGTAGTCTGCTTGGTCTCTGAACTCTTCTGACTCAGAAAGTGCTTAGGTTAATGATTATCAGAATGACATCTAATCATGTACCAAGGACTTGCTCAGTTCTGGGTTCTGTTTACTCCTCTGTCTATAAGAATGACATCAGTGAACTGCTTGCTTTCATGTGGCTTTTCATTGCCTTAGAAAGCACTTTTTCTTACTGTCCTAGCTCTGTCCCTTAGGTTTCAGGGAACAATTTTAGTCCATCTTTTATGTGACAGTATTAAATGTTTGAAAACAACTATTATAAGTGTTCAGTGTGTTCTCTAGGGTAAATATTGCCTATTTGTTTGACCTTCCTCAAAACACATCATTTTTTATTTCTCCAAAGAATAAGTTAGCTCAAAGTTCACACAAGTTGAAGCTAGAGAGATAGAGGGCTTTCTTGGTAAAGTACTTGCTGTACAAATATGAGGTCAAGTGTTACATCCCCAATCCCCATGTAAGAAAGCCAGATATGGGTTGGGGATTTGGCTCAGTGGTAGAGCGCTTACCTAGGAAGCGCAAGGTCCTGGGTTCGGTCCCCAGCCCTGGAAAAAAAAAAAAAAAAAAAAGCCAGATATAATGGTTCCCACTTACAGTCCTCAGTGCTAGGGACATGGAGGTAGGAGGGTCTCAGGACCTGCTGGCCAGCCAGTGTAGCCAAATTGTTTAATAAGAGTCCTTCTCTCAAAGAATAAGGTGGAAAATGAGTGAGAAAGTTGACTGATGTCAACCTCTAGCCTACATACAAACACACCCCCTTTCTCTGCATCTGCATGTATACAAGTTACTTACTAATGTACTCTCAGAGAATAAGCCCTTGGTAGATTGTTTTTATCTTGGGACGTGTAATTATACTTTGAAAGTACTACAGCAAATTACTCTTTGCCTCCTCTGCCTTGTAGCAATGTTTGTGTTTGCAATTTTGATATAGAACTGTGCTAAAACTATGTGTCATGATACATTATTTCACTCCCAGCACTTGGAAAGCAGAGGCTGTCAGATCTGTGTTGAGGTTGAGGCCTGCTTGGTTTACATAACAAGTCCTAGACCAGTCTGGGATACATAATGAGAGTCTGTCTCACAAAAAAAAAAAAAAAAAAAAAAAAAAAAAAAAGGTAGCCAAAACTATCACCACTAAACTGCTGAAAGATAGTCTTTAGAGACAAAGCAGGGAGGATTCTGGGAGTTGATGAAACAAGTGTGTGAATGAAACAGTTGTCACAACTTGTACTTTTTTCCATTGGACTTCTGGAGTCTGTTTTGGTTCTTTGTTACCCTCTCACACATACTTGCCTGTATTTTCCTTTGCCTGTGTTTCCTTTCTTCTTCTTTCTTTGTCTTTTCTCCTCTTTGCCTTTCTTTCCCTTTTCCTTCTCTCCTTTCTGTACAGGGCCTACCTACATAGCCCAAGTTGACATTGAACTCTTATTCCTACTCCAGCTTCCAAAAGGCTGGTGTTGTAGGCAGACCCCTCTGCATGGCTTTTTGTCGTTTGGTTCTTCCAATTTTGAACTCTTAAAAGAAAAGCATGTAAAACCAGAAGTAGCCACTGCAGTGGCTCAGTGAGTGGGTAAAGGAACCAGCTGTCAGGCTTGAAACTTGAGGTCAGAGCCCAGAGCCCACATGGTGGGGAGAAGCAGCTCCCCCAAGCTGTTCTCTGATTTCACCATGTGCACCTCCTCAAACAAACAAAAAACCAAAGGTGCCTTAGTAGCCCAAAAATATTGGGAGTAATAATAATGTCAAAGATTTGTCACAAGTCATATGCCCACATGGAGTTATAATCTTGATGTTTTTCACATTCGTGCATTCAGATTCACAGATGACCTTTTATTTATGTTTATGAATAATGAAACCATGTCACTTAAAGCTGCATGGTTTGTCCTGTAATGGAGGAAGTTAAAAGCACAGCTGGGATTTGAGACCAGAAATTATTTAAATTTTAGTTTGTTACAATTTTATATCACAAGGTAATCAGTGATTACAAAATTAAATAGTAATTTTGTAAATTGAGTCCATAAATTGAGTATTTACAGTTTGTAATATATAACCATAAATGAGAAAATGATACTTAACCTTTCCAGATGTTTGTATAGTGGAAAAATGGTGAAACCAGTTTTCTTTATTTCTTTCCACCTTTAAAAAGAAAAGAATTTGAAAGATAATTTCAAGCTAGCTATGTCACTGCCGTAGACACCTAAGGGCATAGCTAGCTAGACTAGATAATTCTTGGATTCTGAATGCCCCTATTCTTCCCTGCTAGCATAGAGCAAAATAACCTGAAGTACAATTCCTTCCTCATCTTGATTTTATTATAATGTTCTTAATACTTGTCTAAATTGTAATCAACCATTAAACTCAAAGTAACTACATTGTAGGTCTTTCTAACTTTTTCCACCTTTGGAATTTTTCCTTCATTTTTCATAACTTTGAATTATAAAAAAGAAAATACTTTAGAATTCTAAAGAGATTTAAGAGATTTTTGCTTTTAAGTATCTCTAAATCAAAGCAAATGCTTAATAATTAAGATTTCTAAAATATAAGAAAATTCAGATATTTCATAAAAGAAGATATACAAGTGTCTCAGAGACACACGAAAATAGATCCAGTTCCATTAACCATCAGGAAAATACAATAAAGCCATTTTTGTCACTATTAGGATGTAATCTGTAATGATAGAACTTGCCCCAGTTGACTGACTGACTGTGGGGTGATTGCAAAGGGTACAGGGAAATTGCTGGGAGTTATGTGATAGGTTTTTAATTCTTTGAAAATTCCATACGTGAAAGTATTGTTTGTGAGTCATACCCACTCCATTGCCTTCCCATCTGGTTCCCATGCAAACTCTCTGATTCCTTCTAGCAAGCTCTCCTACCTTCAAGTGTTTGCGTGTGTGTGTGTATGTGATCCACTGAGGTTAACTAGGGCACCTTGCACGAGTGTAGTTAGAGCATTATTTACTGGAGCATAGGCAATGAACAAGTGGCTACTCCACTAAAGAAAATGATTTCCCCCTTTCCAGTAGCCATTTACTGCCACTGTGGCCTCCCAAGCCTCTTCTCCAACCGTGATAGATTAGTCAATAAAGCGCTTGTCTTGAAAGCATTGAGAACTTCCGTTTGGATACTTAGCACCCATGTAAAAAGCCAAACACTAGTGGTGTAATCCCAGAGCTGAGGTTGTGGAGCTGGGAAGATCCATGGGACATGCTGGCCAGTCAGTATAACCACATCAGTGACCTGCAGGTTCATTTAGAAACTCTGTGTTTTAAAAACATAAGGTAGAGATAGAAAAGGAGGATGATTGGTACCTACTCCTGATCTTGATACTGATGCGCACATGGGAGTGTACATATCCACACACAGGTACACACAAATCAGATTACTGAGGCTGGGAAAACAGATCAGTCTTATCTACAAGCAAGAGGACCTGAGTTTGCTTCCACAGTACCTGTTACAACACTAGTGCTCTTTTATAGCAGTTAGAATGTGTCCAGTGTTCAGCTTAAAGGGGGAAGATGTAAAGGAATTTAGTCCAGCAGCATGCCTGTTCTGGCAAGGGATCATATCCAAAGACCTTCTAGGTCTCTTGATCTGGCTGCAATACAGACACACCCTTAGCACCTACCTTTAATCCCAGACAATGAGATAGAGTTAATTTGTAGAAGGAAGCAGCCATGAGGAGCAGACAAAGTGACAAGTCAGAGAAAGATTTGACAGAATGGGTTAGTGATAGGATACGCCCAGCTCTTATGAGAACACCATGAGAAAGAGAGGTGACTTAAGAGAGCAGCATAGAAGGGTGGGGAGAGTTCTACCAGGAGAGTTTTACAGAGATAGGTTGCAGATAAAAGACAGAATAAGACAGAATGAGAAGGAGCCAGAAGATTAGAACAGATTGCCAGAGTTAGTTTGAGGTCCAGCAGAGCAATTCACTCATAAGCTGAGAAGCCAGTTTGAATCAAGCAGCATGGAGAGGAGTTTTGATCAGAACAGCTAAGTTGAACAAGCCAGCCAGAGTTCAGAAAGAGCTAGGAAGGGTGAGATTATTCAGCAGTAAGCCTCAGAGACAACAATTATATCTGGCAAATAAGATACATTTACATACTTGCATAGCATACACAAGGCCCTAGGCTCCAACCCCTGGAACCCACCTCCACTGCTCATAAAACTAGTTTCTTGTGACACGTTAGGGTACTATTGGGAGAATAAAGGGACTTTCTAAGATGGTAACATTATTCTATATTTTGATTGGGGTGGAAGCTACATAGGTTTGCAAATTTATCAAAGGCCACCAGCCTCCATAGGTCAGATTTGATTATATATAATTCAAAAATTACTCAGGAAAGATAATGAAAACACTTAACAGTCTATTTCTAATACACTTAAAATATTTTATATAGCATTATTCATTTTAGATATTAGGTATTATTGTGAGTAATACAACTTTTTACCATTATATCTTTCTAAGATAATAATGTGAATGGTTTTGTTCTTGGCTCTCATTAGGCCCACATTAGGTGAGTGTGGCCTAGGCAATTACTAGAGCTTCAGTTCACAGGACCTTCTGAAGAGCTGTATGCTTATAATTCACTTGGCACCTGAAGTCGTTTCAGTTCAGCTTGATTTGTATAGAATTTGTTTGAAACTCTGAAGAATTTTAGTTTATGATTTCATTGATGCTTATTGAAAGTGAAATTTGAATGTGATTGTATTATTGGTACCATTTTAATAGTGGTAGTAATGAATATTTAATAGTGATAATATATATTATTTAACATAATGAGCTTTCTCTTTTCTCTCTAGTCCATATTTCAGTGAAGAATTTTATTTTGAGATTCCAAGAACTTTCCAGTATTTGTCATTTTATGTTTATGATAAAAATGTTTTACAAAGAGATCTTCGTATAGGTAGGTATTATTCATAGTTATTTATAATTACAACATTAATGCTATGGTCATTCTTTCTGTAAGTAAGGAGGTGTTAAAAACTGCAGGATAATATATGTTCAACATTTCTAATCCTTTTCTCTATATTTTATGTTCATTGATTTTTTTAAATTTAAATGACATTCTGTGAACAGATCTTTGCTGGTTCCTTAGTCAAATATGATCTATGTTTCCATATCAGCTATAAATAACAATGATTTCTCAAAGTCACCTTTGATGTTTGCTTATTTTTAAAGTAAAAACCATCAGGCTTGGCAGTTCACTCTTGTACCAAGAGACTGTAGCAGAAGGGCTGTATCCATTTCAGGCTCTCAGGTCAGAGAGTCAGACTCCCCATCCAGAAAAAAAGAAAACCAAGCAAATATTCTTATTAAAAAGCAAATACTAATTTTAAGAAAAACAGTTTGTAGTTAAAAAGCATAGGGCATAAGCAGATAATTTGCTTCTGAAATGTTGCGCCCAGGGCCTGGGTTGTCTTTTGGGAAGATGGTTGTGACAGGTGTATTTCCTGTGATCTGAAAGATGCAGTAGGAAAGATTCATTCTGTGTAGCTCTTTGGCACATGCTTGGTTAAATAGTCTCAGGTTGAGGCAACGTGGAAATTGAATCACTATTTGTAACTGACCATTACGCTTTATAGAATGTGGGCTTGAATTGTTCAAAGGAATAAGGTTCCAAATAAAAAATTTTAAAACTCTTCTTTTTAAAATTGAGGACTTAGTTTGCTCTGTGTGCGTGTGTGCATGTGTGTGTCTGTCTGTCTGTCTGTCTGTGTGTCTGTATGGATACACATGTAGGACAACTTCATATACATATAAATGAATGAATGAATATATATAAGAATGAAACATGTATATTTTGTCTCCCTCTCCCCCACACGCACTTCGCCCAGACTGGCTTTAAAACTCCCCTGCTTCAGTACCATGAGCACTGAGATTATAAGCGTGTGCCACACCTGGCTGGCTTAGTAAATCCTCCTAAGATTACATGCTAGTGCAATTGCAAAGTGCTTTTGTACTGTGTATGAACTCCTAACAACAAGAAGAAACTACAAGTATTACTATATAAATTTAAGATGTTAAAAACTGTATGCTAGTTATTCTCTATGCCTTTTTTGGGATAAAGGATAACAAAGATAACTTAAAAATCTTTAAAATGGGCTGAAGAGATGGCTCAGTGGTTAAGAGCACTGACTGCTCTTCCAGAGGTCCTGAGTTCAATTCCCAGCAAGCACATGGTGGCTCACAACCATCTATAATGAGGTCTAATGCCTTCATCTGGTGTGTCTGAAGACAGCTACAGTGTATTTATATATATAATAAGAAATAAATAAATAAATCTTTTTAAAAAATCTGTAAAATGAAAGGAATGGCTAGAAGATAAGAACTTCAGCTATAGGGCTTGTGTGCGTGTTTGTATGTACATCTATAGTGTCCGTATGTCTGTGTGTCTGTGTGTGTGTGTGTGTGTGTGTGTGTGTGTGTGTGTGTGTGTGTGTGTGTACACATATATGAATTTTTTTAAGTGCCAAGCTCTTGGTCATTCCCTTAAAATTTACTTTAATGTAGCAATAGTGAAAAAGGAACAATGCTTATCTCACATTACTGCCATACTAAATGGAAATACTTCATTATTTGTATCCTCAGCCATTCCTGATATATTGATTTGTTAGGAATTTTTTGTAATCAATGATGAAACATATCAAGAAATTTATATAATTTGATTTTCAATCTAAATTCCTTAGGCAATATAAGGAATATTTGCTGCTTTTAGTTAATGCCTATATTCTGTATTGGCTATCAGTGTGCATATTCAGTTTTAGAATAAATTCAGTTTTCCCTTCATTTCTCATCTTAAAATTCAATTAAAAAAACACTTAAGTACATTTTTCTAGTGCCACTTTCTACAATTCTAGCTGTTACCCAAAGATTTTTTACTTTTATTGTAGATTTCACTCAAAATATTTAAAAGAAAACAGATTTGTAGGTTTAAAGCTTTATGTGTTTTCAATTTTGTGTGTTAATAGACTGATTGGATTTTCAGTCTCTTGATGACATTGCTACAGTTGCCATTTTAAGGCAAATCTGGTTCTGTACTTTAACATTTGCTACTTAAATTGTACATCTGTAGTTTGAGTTTCAAGTTATAATTGTAGAGATAAATATATGTTTAAAAAAGTTTAAGTAACAACTTTATTAAGGTGTAAGTTAGATACCATAAAATTTCTTGTTTTAAAGTGTATTACATTTAAAACTTATTTTTAATGGCTTAGAGAAAGGATCATTTTATATATACATTACACATACACACACTCACAGACATCCGAGCAAAACTTGAGAAAATAGATAAGATTTTAGAAATCCTGGTTAAAGAATATAGAAGTTTTGTATACTGTTCTTTCTTTCTTTATTCTTTTTCTTTTCTTTTCTTTTCTTTTTTTTTAAGACAGGGCCTTTCTTTATAGCCCTGGCTATTTTAAAACATACCATGTAGACCAGGCTGGTCTTGTGCTGGGATTATCAAGATAAAATATTTGTGAAATTTGAAAGAACACAGTGTGGTTTTTAGTATAGTCTACAATTGTTTAATCACTACCTGCTTCCAGGAAAAAAATACATACATACATACATACACACACATACGTACATACATACGTACATATATACATATGTACATACGTATGTTGTTCTGTTTGTTTTTCTCTCTTTTCATTTGATATCTTCAAGTTGATACAGCTTCACATAAAAATTTCTTTATAATTTCTAATGTTTTCAACTGTTGAACTAAAAGTAAGATTATGTTGTAAGACATAACATACAGTTGGGATACTTAAAAGAAAATTATTTTTTAAACAAGGAAAGAAGTGAATTACTTTTAAACTACCACATATCTCCTTTGTGGGAGCTGTTGTGCAGACTTTGAATGGTTAGTCATATGCAAAACTATGCTTGCATTGAGGAAGGAAGTGTTTTGCACCAGCAGGCTAAATACTTCATTTGAAGATCATTTGTTTCTTCCTTCTTTTCATACTTTTTGTTCATGGTACATCATCTTTGCCTGAGAGACATAAACACTTTAGTGTGTAGCCTTATTGGTTAAGGAATATGAATTGAAGCAGTATAGCTAGCTTGATGATGATTTGATAAAATGATCTTTTAGATACTTTTTCCTTCTGTTAGTAATAGGTGATCCTGGTTGCCTTTTCACTTAATTGGAGCTTCTGACTTCTTATTAAAAGCAGATGTTACTGCTCAAAATTACCCAGCACATCCACAGGGTAACAGAACCTGGAAAACTATATTGCATTGCCCTTTACATTTTGGGTTTTGTCCTGAATATTAATCTGAGGAAGTACTAACATACTGTAGTTACATTAAACTCCAACTGAGTTTGTCATTTTGAATCATTCTGATTCAGAATGACCCACAAAAGGGTCTTTCAATGAGCAAGCAGAAATAAGACGTTTCTTCTTTAAGGTATAAAGAGAAAACAAACGTTATAATTTTTAAATTCTATAATCTCAGCACTCAGAAGACTAAAGCAGGAGGATTACCATGAGTTCAAGTCTATCTTGGGCTAAAGTACCAGACCAGCCAGGGCTACATAGCAACATCCAGTTTCAAACAAAAAAGGAGTAATGGTGAATTTTTATATCAACAGATACAAATTATTCTAAAGTATTTTCTGTAAGATATAACAATGCTTATGAACATAAGTTTACATAAACTATAATTTCTCATAATTTATTTTCTGTAGGAAAAGTAGCCATCAAAAAAGAAGACTTGTGCAGTCATAGTGGTAAAGAAACTTGGTTTTCATTGCAGCCTATTGACTCAAATTCAGAAGTTCAGGTGAGTTAAATAATATAAGAGATTATAACATACAGAAAACCAACTAATTATACTAGTTTATACTGTTAGAACTTGTTATATCTCACTTTAGGTTCTAATACCAAACATAGACTTGTAAGTAATAGAGAGCTGGAAGGAAATGGCTTTTCCATTTGGATATTTATTTTTAAAAACAGTATGAACGGTGGGATAGCTTACTGGGTAAGGGTGCTTGCTACCGAGCCTGCTGACCTTGTTCAATTCCCAGAAGCCCTGGAAAGGCAGAAAGTGAGAACCAACTCTCACCTCTAACCTCCATACATGTGCATGGCACCTGTACTCATACACATACATGTATTTACATGTGTCCATATAGGAACTAACCACAAAATAAACTCTTGTTTGGATGCTTTTATTCCACTTCTAATAAACTAAACTTGGGGAAAAATATTAATTATTTAAACCATGCCAGAATCTGCATTGCACAGCTTTCTTCATTCCTACCTCCTCTCCTGTCCACCTCCTCTTATTTGAAGGGGTATCATTATGCTTGTTAATCTGTTCTTTTTTTTCCTCTTGCCAAAATAAAAGGCCTTGTATAAATTCTATCTGTGAACACAAATACATTGTTAGCCAGAAATGTATTATTGAAGTTTCTAAAAAGCTTAAGTCTCTATGACAGAAATTATTTCTAAGGGAATCTTTTCTTTCTTTTCTTTTCTTTCTGTAATCTTATTTATTAAATATGGTAATGATTGTGAAACCATTTGCAAGGGCATAACTGCAAGCAGGATTTTTTGTCTCTTAAGCAGGCTGTAATTTGCTGCTAAGAATCAGAAGTTTAAGACAAGGAGAAAAAAGCATACCCACAGATACTTTGCAAATAAAGTATGTCTTCATTTCTTCATAACCTTTTATGTAATCTCTGTGATTAAATTTAAAAAAAAATTAAGTATTGTGTGCTAAAATCCCTTCTTAAATACAGAATATAGCCAAATACTTTATCTGTTTTACCTACCCCATTTTAATCTTCTTTCTCTCACTTTGACCATAAGTATCATTCACTTCTCAGCAATACAGCTTGGCAATGCCAAGGGAGAAGCGAAGTGTGGAAGTAGAGTGGGCTGATGGTGTTTTTATATGCTCACTTTAATGAGCTTGAGCTTCATGTTTGTAAAAGGAGAGTACTATTCACCATGCTTGACGCACATGGGTTGAGAATACTTTAAAACTTAAATTTTGAGCTGGGTTGTAGCTCAGTTGGTAGAGTATTTGGCTAACATGTACAAAGCCCTGAGTGCCATCCCCAGTACTGTTGGTATCAGGAATTGCCTTTACCTCAAACAGTGACATCATTTGGTCACTGTTGCCATGGCAACAGCCATACATTCCCAGTATTCCTTTAGTTTAGTTCCCACCTCCACCTGGGTGTAGTTTCTTGCCACATTCCAAATAAAAAGCAGACTTCTTCTGCCCTCCTCTTTCTCTTCTTTCTCTCGCCCTTGCCTTGTCTCATACTCCCATTAAATCTCCACATGGAACCGTGTTGGTTTGGTGTGCTCTGTCTGGACAGGCGCGAGCAATACACGAGATTTTAACAACAAATGTTGTCTGTGCAAATTTGTAATCTCAGCACCTAGGAAGTGAAGCAGACTTTTAAGGCCAACCAAGCTGCATAAACTCTTGTCTTTAAACAAATAAACAAACAAAAACCTGTTAGCTTCTATTCAAATGTAAATTTATTATAGCTGCTCAGTGGGTGGTGCCCTACTTAGGGTTTCTGCTGCTGCAGTGAAACACCGTGGCCAATAGCAAGTTAAGGAGGAAAGGGTTTATTTATCTTACACTTCAGTTTCCAAAAATAAAGTCAGGACGGGAATTCACAAAGGGCGGGAACCTGGAGACAGGAGCTGATTGCAGAAATGGTGCAGGAGGAGTGCTGCTTACTGGCTTGTCCCTTGTGGCCTGTTTGCAAGTCCCTCTACTTACAGAACCAGGAATGGCACCGCCCACAATGCTCTGGGCCTTCCCCTGTCAGTCACTGAGAAAATGCCCTGCAGCTGGAGTTCATGGAGGCATTTTCTCAGTTTAAGTTTCCTCTTTTCAAATACTTCTAGTGTGTGTCAAGTTGACATAAAACTGGGCAACACAGGTGGCTTTCTAATACAGCTTTACGAGATTATCCATTTTTGTTTTTTTGACACGTGATTTAATACATTTTCTGTTTACCACCCACATGAAATCCAGTGTGGTGTTAACTGAGGATGCTGCTCATGTGTCCTTGAGCTCGGCTTTGCTCTTACAAAGGCACAAACCTCTGACCCCACTAATCTTTCCGGATTTGAACAAAAGGAGAGATAAGAAGAGTCTTTTGAGATTTTGATCTGAAATGAAATTAGAAGATCCATTACAGTTTTTTTTATTTATTAAGTACTTTCTTAATGACCAACATCGATTTTCTGGAGGATTTAAGAATTTGGTTCTGAAAATGTAGAACTCTACGTGTTTTTTGTGTAAATCTTGGAGATGACACCAGAAACTAATACTGTGGCACAAGCTTTTATTTGACAGTGTTTATATAAAACCATCACCTCTGGACCCTAAAATACTTAAAGTAGCATTTACGTTTTATATATAGTATTGGCATTTTAAACTTTAGTACTGTTTGCTTTCGTGAGCATTAGTCATAGCCTTTCCAGAACTTTTATCTTAAATGGTAATTAGTAAGATTTATCCACTACTTAAAATAGATTTTAAAAAAAGAGTGCTGTAGGAGGTAGGAGGGAAGATAAGACCTTTCAGGGTAATATGCCGTCATTGGGAATGTTATTATCCAGCCACAAACAGTCTGAAAATACCACACTAGCCTTGTGAATATAAGAGATGAAAACCACTCACAACACAGAGGCTACTCAGTTATTGTTTATCCTGAATAAGTTTTATAACAGTTTTAAAGACATGAAAAAATAAAAATAGATGACAATATAGGAAGCAATGAGATTACATTAAGCCAGGACTCAATCTAATGATTACTTTTAGTAATTATAAAAGTATGTACCAAGTAGAGTAGTGAGTATGAATTACATTATCTCATTTAAGGTCCATAGTAACACTATGAGGTAGGTAATATTAGCCTCATTTTACAGATGATTTTAATAGGATTAAAGGGTGCAGTGACTTATTTAGTCATAGAAACTGATTCCATTCGAGATGTGTCTAACTCCTAATCACAGCACTGTCCTGCCTCTCAGTGATGTGTACTCTTGGTCATAAAAAGAACTCAACAGGTTAGAATCGCTCAGGTAGCATCAAAACATAAGAACAGAAGCCTAACCAAACTACTGGGCAAGGGAGATGCATTAGAAAGTGCCTAGGGAGCTTTTTAAAGTCAAATTACAGGAGTTTCCCTGGGAATTCGAGCTACACAGTTACTGGACATTTGCAGGTACTGCATGTTAACTGGCAGTTAGGTTCTGACAGTAGCATACAAGATAAAAATTCACTTAAGTTAAAAATTATTCTCAAGTGCCGTTAAGTCCTCATAAGATAGTTGACTGCCACAGAGAACATTAGTTTTTATCCCAGACTTTGATGAACAAAAACTGTGTGGTGTCGTTAGCCTTAGGCCCCAACTCTGCAGTAGTAAGTAGTGGAAGGCAGGTGCGAACTGACCCACTGATCGATTTCTTCCATGTTGATGGCTTTTTAACCTTTTATTTGAAAAATGAATAGTTAAAGTTTTCTTCTTTCACTCTCTTTTAAATAACTATATACTTACAAAAATAAAGAGTGTAACGGTTTATTAGTTGAACCACTGGCACCCACAGCACCTGCCCAAGAGCTCTCTGGATTCATGAATAAAAGACAAACACGCCAGTTAATTTTGGTATGCTTTGACTAGCTCATGGCTGTGCACTTCTAAACCTCCCCGTGGCTAGCAAACACTCCCTTCTGCTATTCCGAGTTAATAGCTTTTAAAATCTGTATTTTATCTCTGCTACCCCAGACCCTATGGGGAAGTGTCCCCTCGGGCTACTTTCAAGATTCTTAACAAACTGGCAGGCCTTTAAGTTTCTTTCATCTTTTTGCTTTCCCATCATAGCGACTCCCTGTCTCTCCCCTCTCCTTTGGTTCCTTGCCCACACAATCTAAAAGTCCGTCCCTGTCACCCTGTCCAGCCATTGGCTCTATGGCAGCTCTTTATTATCAATCGAAGCCAGCTGGGGGCAGGGGCCCTCAGGTCTGGAAGCACCGCCCTTGGGAGCTAAAATAAGACAAAGCATTAGAACCAATTCCCAACAAAAGAGGGAAAAAGATTCTGGGTGTGTATGAGGAGAGTTGGTTGGGATTACAAGTGCACTACTACAACCGTCTTCGTTAAAAATTCTCTCTCTTTTTTTGAGATTATAATATATTTATATTATTTCCCCTTTCCTCCTTCCAAGCCCTCCCATATATCCCTCATTCTTCTTTTTCAAATTTATGACTTTTCTTTTCATTAAATGTTGTTAGGGATGTGTATGTGTACACAGATGCATATATTCTTTTTTTTTTTCTTTTCTTTTCTTTTTTTTGGAGCTGGGGACCGAACCCAGGGCCTTGCGAAGCACTCTACCACCGAACTAAATCCCCAACCCCATATGCATATATTCTTAACATAACTACAACCTACTTAATCTGTATAATTCTAGCCTGACGGTTTGGTATCAGAAAACCAATTGGTGTAATCTTCCTGGGTAACTGTTTCCCCTGCCAGGGTTGGGGCCTCCTGGGCTGCTTCACCTTGTTGTCATGCTTGTTCTGCTTATATTTAGGCAGTCATTTCTGTGAAGCTTCATGGGTGTACCTTCTGACATTACATAATTTCATAGCAAACCCCCTGATACGCTGGCTCTCACAGTCTTTCCTCCCCTCTCCCCCTTTCTCAGTGGCCCCTGAGCCTTACTTAGTGCAGGAGCTGTGCTGTTGGAGAATCTGTTGGGCCTGGCTTCACAGCTCTGCATTTTGTTGGCTGTGGTTTTCTTTAATGCTCTTAGTCTGCTGTAAAGAGAAGTTTCCTTGGTGTACTGGATGAGGATATAAGGACAAATACTTAGAATGTATTAGATACTCATCTTTTTATACACCTGTTTTCCTGGGTAGCTGGTGGGAGTTAAACTCATCCTCATGTATATGTGGTAGACACTTTAATAATTGAGCTATCTCCTCATTTAATGATTTTTAAAGATTTTACCCATAATAAGAGTACACATCTCTTCCTTTGTTTCTTTCTGTGAATTTACTCTCTTAGTGACTCTTTTAAAATGCTATATTCATCTTTAAGTCTCTGTGTCCACATAGCTTCCTCATCCTCAAAGATCTGACTCACAATTTACAGAGAGAAGTTGGCTAAATTTGGGTCACTGTCCACAAAAGTCTAATGTGGTTGGAGGAAACATTGCAGGGCAGTACATTTTGGAGTTTGGTTAGGCCTATTTGTTTAGAGGATGAAGGGGATGAAATTATTAGTATCTTTATCTCATAGAGGAAGCAGTTTAATTATCTGTCATTACCACTAATTAGTATTTGTAACTCAAACTGATTTGTTGCTGGAAGATCACTTATGAAATGAAGATCACAGTATAAAGGGTCATCTGTCTGTAAAGACACAGGAAGTGACATGCATAAATGTGGTTCACTGCTCAAATGAGAATATCCGACTAATAACTAGTATTTTATACCAAGTCAATTGACATATTACCTTAACTTTTTACTTTATCACTTTCTTTTTTTTTTTCTTTCTTTTTTTTATTTATTTATTTTTTTTATTAACTTGAATATTTCTTATATACATTTCGAGTGTTATTCCCTTTCCTGGTTTCGGGCAAACATCCTTCCTCCCCTTCCTTATGGTGTTCCTCCCCACCTCCCCCATTGCTGCCCTCCCCCGACAGTCTAGTTCACTGGGGGTTCATTCTTAGCAGGACCCAGGGCTTCCCCTTCCACTGGTGCTCTTACTAGGATATTCATTGCTACCTATGAGGTCAGAGTCCAGGGTCAGTCCATGTATAGTCTTTAGGTAGTGGCTTAGTCCCTGGAAGCTCTGGTGGCTTGGCATTGTTGTACATATAGGGTCTCGGCCCCTTCAAGCTCTTCCAGTTCTTTCTCTGATTCCTTCAACGGGGTCCTATTCTCAGTTCAGAGGTTTGCTGCTGACATTCACCTCTGTATTTGCTGTATTCTGGCTGTGTCTCTCAGGAGCGATCTACACTTCTGCACTTCTTTGCTTCATCCATCTTGTCTAATTGGGTGGCTGTATATATATGGGCCACATGTGGGGCAGGCTCTGAATGGATGTTCCTTCAGTCTCTGTTTTAATCTTTTGCCTCTCTCTTCCCTGCCAAGGGTATTCTTGTTCCTTTTAAAGAAGGAGTGAAGCATTCACATTTTGATCATCCGTCTTGAGTTTCATTTGTTCTAGGCATCTAGGGTAATTCAGGCATTTGGGCTAATAGCCACTTATCAATGAGTGCATACCATGTATGTCTTTCTGTGATTGGGTTAGCTCCTCAGGATGATATTTTCCAGTTCAACCATTTGCCTACAAATTTCATAAACTCGTTGTTTTTGATAGCTGAGTAATATTCCATTGTGTAGATATACCACATTTTCTGTATCCATTCCTCTGTTGAAGGGCATCTGGGTTCTTTCCAGCTTCTGGCTATTATAAATAAGGCTACGATGAACATAGTGGAGCACGTGTCTTTTTATATGTTGGGGCATCTTTTGGGTATATGCCCAAGAGAGGATAGCTGGATCCTCAGGCAGTTTAATGTCCAATTTTCTGAGGAACCTCCAGACTGATTTCCAGAATGGTTGTACCAGTCTGCAATCCCACCAACAATGGAGGAGTGTTCCTCTTTCTCACATCCTCGCCAGCATTTGCTGTCACCTGAGTTTTTGATCTTTAGCCATTCTCACTGGTGTGAGGTGAAATCTCAGGGTTGTTTTGATTTGCATTTCCTGATGACTAAAGATGTTGAACATTTCTTTAGGTGTTTCTCAGCCATTCGCATTCCTCAGCTGTGAATTCTTTGTTTAGCTCTGAACCCCATTTTTTAATAGGGGTTATTTGTCTCCCCTGGGTCTAACTTTTTGAGTTCTTTGTATATTTTGGATATAAGGCCTCTATCTGTTGTAGGATTGGTAAAGATCTTTTCCCAATCTGTTGGTTGCCGTTTTGTCCCAACCACAGTGTCCTTTTGCCTTACAGAAGCTTTGCAGTTTTATGAGATCCCATTTGTGATTCTTGATCTTAGAGCATAAGCCATTGGTGTTTTGTTCAGGAAATTTTTTTTCCAGTGCCCATGTGTTCCAGATGCTTCCCTAGTTTTTCTTCTATTAGTTTGAGTGTGTCTGGTTTACTTTATCACTTTCTTATTGAAGTTATTATTTTCTTTTCAGAAGCTCATGATAGCAGTATTTAATGAGTGCATTTTCTACCTTTTTGGACAGAATTTTAATAAAAATAGTTTATGTGCATGGATGTTTTGCCTGCATGTATGTGTAGACAGCATGTATGCCTAGTGCCTGTGAGAGCCAGGGGGTTTCGACCCCTAAAATGGGTTTCAGACAGTTGTGAAATGCCTCGGGGTGCTGAAAATTGAACACAGGTCCTCTGCAAAAGCAGTCAGTGTTCTTTATCGCTGAATCATGTCTTCAGCTCCTTGACAGAGTTTTTAAAAATAATTATTTTATGTGTATGTGTCTGTACTTGAGTGTGTTATGGGCAGCACATGTATGCAAAGCCCACGAAGTCAAAAATGGGCATCAGATCCTGGGGGGGCAGGAGTTGGACACGGTTGTGATTTCTGGGTTCTGGGAGTTAAACCTGAGTTTCTGCAAGAGCAGTGCTTGCCATTAACTGCTGAGCCGTTCTTCAGCCCCTTTCTACCTCTTTAATAAAATACAAATCTTTTTCTTGTTTCTGTTTTTTGCTTCCCCCTCTGGGTTGACCTTTTTCTGAAACCATTGTAATGTGCCTTGGAGTGGGGACTCCAGAGTGAGACTGAGAGAGCACAAATGGCTCTCACCTCTTAGGACTTTATGCCCCGGAGCAGATGGGCATTTCCAGTCTTCCCTTTCCTTCACTCTTTCTCAGATCTTGATTCTGGCTGACTGCTCCTTCGGTTTCCGGAGGTTCCAGTCCTGGTTGTGATCCGGCTGTCATTCTGCTCCACTTGGTGTCCTTTTCCTTTATTTTCTTCCACACAAGTAATGGTAGTGCAGCCTTCCTCTCAGCTGTGAGATGCTAAAACGCACAGCTTTTAAGCATCGTTCCATTCTTTATTTCCTAGGTACCACGATAAAGAACATGCTTTGCATAAGATGGTTGTTAATTATGGGTGGTGTCTCACACAACTTGTACAGGCTGGCAGTAAACCCAGTGGTTATGCCAGATGTAGTGTTTGTTTTCTCCTTTTGATGAAATCACTCAGTAAGTCTTACCCAACAGGATAAGCTTGGCCATCTGGATCATACCATAAGTTATTGATTGGTATAAACTTATTCTTAATGGCCTTTGTTTTACTGTTTTTATGACTCAGTGGTTAAGAGCACTAACTGCTCTTCCAGAGGTCCTGAGTTCAATTCCCAGTAACAGATGGTGGCTCACAACCATCTGTAGTGGGATCTGATGCCCTCTTTTGGTTTGTCTGAAGACAGTTACAGTGCACTCAAATACATAAAATAAATTAAAAAAAAAGATTTATTTAAAAAAATAAGAAACCAAGACATTAAATACATGTTCAGTTAAGGGATCAAAAATATAAAAACACAATTCATTATTATTATAGATTGATTTTAAAACTTCATTTATGAATTTGTATATGGAAAGTAACAGAAATAAGCCATTCTATCTCATTTTTAATTTTTATTTTTTTGAAACAAGGTCTCACTATGTAGTCTTGATTGGCCTGGAACTCACTGTGCAGACCAGGATGGCCTCTAATTGGGCTCTGCTATCTTCTGCCTCCTGAGTGCTGGAACCAATGATGTGTGTGAGCCACTGTGCCCTGCTCTTTATCTCATTATTAAATTATTGTTTAAGGAGAGAAGTCTTTTTGTAAAATATTGCCATTAATATAAGACATGTTATGAAGCATCTGACAGGCAGTTGTGTAATTATTTAGAAGCAATTTCTATAAATAAAGCTTTATCAGCTGCTGTAGCGATGCCTGTAATTCCAGCTGCTCCAGAAACTGAGGCAGTGAGGTTGTCTACCCTGACCACTTCAGGAACAGCAACACTTGAGCTCAGAAACAACAGGAACATCTGTCAGGAGCCTTAAGGTGTTGTTGTTGCTGTTGTTGTTGTTGGTGGTGGTGGTGGTGGTTCACTTGATCCTTCCCTCATAAATTTTTTTAAACCAATCGAAACATACAGAGTTCTTTTTTTCTTTCTTTTTTTTTTTCGGAGCTGGGGACCGAACCCAGGGCCTTGTGCTTGCTAGGCAAGCGCTCTACCACTGAGCTAAATCCCCAACCCCACAGAGTTCTTTTTAATTTGGTTTTAAGATGTATGTGTTTGTATGAGTGTCTACATGTGCGTATGTGAACTGTGTGC
Organism: Rattus rattus; assembly: GCF_011064425.1. Taxonomy (NCBI): domain Eukaryota; kingdom Metazoa; phylum Chordata; class Mammalia; order Rodentia; family Muridae; genus Rattus; species Rattus rattus. Next base: position 88,049,106 of record NC_046161.1, on the reverse strand, counting down.
TCTTAGACTCCAGGAGAAGCATCAGGTGTCCCAGAGCTGGAGTTAAAGACATTTATGATTTGCTGTGTGGTTCTGGGAATTGGACTCAGGTCGTCTGCAGGAACAGCCAGCATTCTTAACCTCAGTACAATCTCACCAGTCCTGAAACATACTCAGGCATTTTTATGAGGAAATTCTTCATATTTAAATGTTTTGTGATTTAAAGACATCTAGATGTGAGAGGATTTATCTTTATGCATTGTATTTTGTCTGTTTTCACATGCCTCTGTTTTCTGTGCATTTTTTTAATACCAGGAGCTAGCGCTGCCTTGAGGTTCCTTTTTATCTTTTCAGCCTTCTCACTAGTGCCCTGGTATGTTGTCTTCTGATTTATCCAACTAATGTGTTTTTAGGAGTTTTTGAATCTGTGACATAATGTCTTTCATAGGTTCTAGAAAGTTTAAGGCAATCATCTCTTGACCCCCCTCCCCCGACTCTCTGTACTGGGATTGCAGTCACACTCAGTACTAGTACCAGACTGTACTTAGTACACTAAGTACTAGTACCAGACTGTTTTGCATGTGTCACATGTCTCAGAGGCTCTTCCCCCTCTGTGCTTCATTGTGAGTATTTCCTATTGATGAGCCTTTCTCTCCTGTTTATTCTTCAGCTGCAGCTGATCTAATATTAAATATATTTCCTTTCAGATACTTTATTACTTAGATCTACAGTTTTCATTTAACTCATTTCATAGTTCCCAGATATTTTGCTAGATTTTTCACTTTATTTTCTGTGAAAACAAGACAAAATAAACAAACAAACAAACAAAAATGGGTGGCACATATTGTGAGTTTGAGGCTGACCTGGACTAAATAGTGAGACCCTATGTTAAAAAAATGAAGGTAACTATTAAATTCCTACTCCACTTACAGTCTTCTGTTCTTGTCACACACACACACACACACCACACACACATGCACGTACACGCATACACATACAACACACACATGCACGTACCATGTTTTTTATTCTTGTCAATTATTTAATAATTTTTGATAAACTACCGGGAATTGAAATGTAAAACACTTTGGAAATAATTTTGGACTTTGAATGGTATTTTTCTAAGAATAAAATTATGATCAAACCTGTGTCAAATGGTCTTATAGCCACTATCCCTGGCCAGAAGGAAGGCTGGCAATATTTCTGCTATGCTCATGACTGTCTTTTCTGAGAGAGAGAGAGAGAGAGAGAGAGAGAGAGAGAGAGAGAGAGAGAGAGAATATATGTTTTTCTATAGCACAGATATGTATAGTGATGAAAGATATAAATGATTTTGTATGAAAATAATCGAGGAAGACTAGTTTTTCTAAAATGATCACAGGCTTGCCATTTCTTAATTTAAAAATTTTTGGAGATAATGATTAGCTAAGTTGATCTCAAATTTGAGATCAACTTGCCTCAGCCTCCTGGGTGCCGGTATTACAGATGTATGCCACCACATTCAGTGAAGGTTTGGCGGCTTTGTGTAATTTAAATGTACACACATTTTCTTTACTAAAGGCAATGCAGTAGTCGAAACTTTGAAAACATTAGAAAATGTCAAACTCTAGGTTGGTGAACACATAGTATTTGGGTGGACACTGGTATAGTAATTGCACATCAAGTTAACATTATACACCATTTTTTTGTAACTGTTCTTTCTTTTTTTTTAACGGAGTATTATCTTTTTATGAAAGTAGACAATGAAGGCTGGCAAGGTGCTTCAGTGGGTAAAGCCTTATGACTCAAATCTGGCAACTTGCGTTTTAACAGAACCCATGTAAAGGTGGGAGGAGGCAGATGACTGACCTCCACACAGCACCATAGCGTGCCTGTGGCCACAAACACAATAATAATACATGATTTTCAGTAGGCAGTTGCATAATTTTATTACTTATAAATTTAAATTAAAATGTCTTTTAATTTTAGTGTTTCTCCCTAGTAAGATGTGTCTGCTGGTTCTGTCTTCAGTCTTTTCTTGGCCAGGTTAATGTACAGTTATGGTATAACCTAATACTAAAGGAATGTTCCTCGACCATTTAGTTGGAGTAATCAGCATAGTAGGTCAACTCCAAGTCAGTGAGAATAGTTCTCAGTAGAACTTTATTTCAGATATATATATATATATATACTTGCTAAGTAACACACACATGCTGGGATGACAGAAAATGTGACCTAAAGTTCTGATTGAGTAATACTAGAAATTACTACAGAGTGTGGGCACCAAGGTCAGTTTCAGAAGAGCAGAAGTTGTGATGCTAGATGCAGGACTAGTAAAAGACCTAGTTTGTAAGATATGTATGATTTTATCAGTATTTATGCCTACATCTGCCCTGGACTTTTTCTCAATTTAGTTCCAACTCTACATAAGTGCTAGTTTTCTCGTCAATGCCTTCTGTTCTATCAGAGCACACCTCTCAAACAGACCTTTGGAGTGACTCATAACTGTTGGTTGCTTACCGTGTGGTAGCCCTCTAACCTGAACTTCACAGCTAATGGTCCTGAGAGCCAGTCTCGTAAGACAAGTCCACATGAAGTAGTAAAGGTGATTCAGATTATTCTTGGAAAGAATGTCTAAAAGGGCTCTGAAGAGAGGCTGTAATTAGAGCATAAGTATCCCTCCCTCTGATAAGGTTACATCGCACCCAAGATCTCCACTTGGCACTGTGGAGATTTGTCTTGTCAGCTCTGTGGGGGAAATGCAGCACTGATTGTTAACCAGTTTAGAATTGCTCATCGCCAGTAAACGGAAGAGATAACCAGGCTCTGGATTGTTCTTAAGCGATTTCTGGAGGAAGCTGATGACTGAATTCCTTAAAACTTAGGAAATTGTGCTTCAACCTCATCTCCTACCAGCTGTGTCAGAGAGAACCCTTACTGTTTCCCTGGCTGGGTTGTGAGCGTCTTCTGCTTGGGAGGGGTGGCGTCGTGCACATCTGTTAGTTCCTCTCTATTCCCATAGTACTTCCTAAAACATAGCAGATATTATTAAATCAATCTTTAGTAGTGGCAGAAATACTACTATAAAGAGTGATTCTTACTGTCTTGAACTTAATTTCATAGCTTTATAAATTAATTTCTTTTTATTTTTTCCAAAAATATAGGTGCCATTTTTAAGGAATACTGTGATCATTGTGGTACAAAAACATTTATTAAACAGAGTATAAGTTCCTAAATTTCTGCATGTCATATTTCATACAAATATTAGACTATTTCCTCTCAGAACTGTGATATATACATTGTTGATTATTAACCACTTAACAACTAAATGTATGCAGAGACACACGATTGTAGTTAGTAAATAGGTATGTGTGCCATTTGGGGTAGAAGGACATTGTGATATTTTGTTAGCAAAATAAAATAGACTGAGTTTGATATTTTCTTCTTTTTATCTTAGGGAAAAGTTCACCTTGAATTAAAACTGAATGAATTGATAACAGAAAATGGAACTGTGTGCCAGCAGCTTGTTGTACAGTAAGCATGTCCTTTTTATTCGTTTATTTTTGCCAAAACCACCTAAAAATAATTCTCTGTTTTATCTTCTTGACTAACTTCTTATTTTAAATATTTTAGAAACTTGAAAATAAAACTCTCATCCATCATTCCTTTACCAAGCTGATAATGCAGTTTATCTTTTCATTTAATCCACTCAGATTATGGCAAATCACTAATTACTCAACTAAGTTTTATTGACTGTGGGCTAAACAGCAAATCTATTATCCCCATTAAGGTGTGACAGGCTCGTAGGAAAGCCTCTGACGTTCTAGTGTAAAGACTTGGAAGTGTCCCCAAGGATGTCTTCTCCAAGCACTCAGTCACTACACAGAGCTTTAGGGACCCAGGGATCAGGGTGAAGGGGTCACACCAAATGACACTCAAACTAAGTGCGCACCCTAAGATTGCCAGCACTTTTCCTTCTGTCTGACTGTGCTGTGAAATTCGTGTTCTAGCTTAGTCTTCTACTTCTTCCCTCCGTAAGCTACAGAGCATTTCTCGTGCTGGGCCCTTCTGTGTCTTTGCCTCAGTTCATAGCTGAATAACCCTTGAGGTTATGAGGTTCATGCCCACATGTGTACCTTAGGGCAAGGGATTAGAGAAGTTGTTACTTTCCTAGTGCTGCCCCACACTATAATTCACTAATTACAGTGCTATACTGCTGCTGCTAATGATGAAAACCCCGACTCCTCAAAAGCATTGCCTTTCTGGGTTGTGTGTCCTGACACTGTATGATCGGAGGTGTTCAATTCTTTCTGCTTTTATCAGCAGTCTTGATGCATAAGTAATTTTTGCTAAGTGATTTTTGCTCTGTGTGGATGTATTCCAAAACAGTATACTTATTAGGGCATTTTCCCTAAAAGTTTTATTATATTGGTAACTTTTAATATAATAGATAAAGTAATAAAGGTTTCTTTTTTTTTTTTTTTGGTTCTTTTTTTGGAGCTGGGGACCGAACCCAGGGCCTTGCGCTTCCTAGGCAAGCGCTCTACCACTGAGCTAAATCCCCAACCCCGTAATAAAGGTTTCTTATTTACTTAGTTTTGTCTACCGATTTTCAAATTCAATGTGCCTATTAAAATTAGTTCGAAGCTAGGCATTGTGGTGTATACCTTTAATCCCAGCACTCAGGAAGCAGAAGAGCTGGGTCTCTGTGACTTTGAGGCAACCAGGGCTACACAGAGAGACCCTGTCTCAGCAAAACAAGAAAAAGACAGTCAAAAACTTGTGTGCAGACCGAAGCCAACAGTGGAGTTTCTGCGTGAGGCACGTCTTGCTGCCTGCCTGAGTTGGTTGTTATCAGCAGTCATTTGAAGTACTGTTAGTCGGATTAGTTTGGTTTATTTACATACTCATTAGGTTTTTCTTTCTGGTCCTTGGGTTAGTTTTTTTTAAGATCTAGTTTTTATTTATGTGTATTGTGTGTTTGTCTGAGTGTATGCATACATGTTTAAGTCCTTAACAGAGGCCAGAGGTGTTGATCTCCTGCAGCTCGAGTCACAGGCTGTTGGGAGCCACCTGATATGGGTACTTGGAACTTAACTGGGGTCCCCTGGAGTATCAGGGGCTCTTACCTGCTGAGCATTTCTCCAGCTCTCTGCTGTTATTTCTTAGGATATAATATTTGCATGATTTCTAAAGAAGAAAGTGTATCAGAAGGTATTCTTCATAGATATAGTTTGATTCCCTCTTCCTCACACCCATCCCTAGGCAACCACAGTCTGATTTCTGTGTCTGTCTGTTTTTTAGTTTTTTCCAAAATGTCGTTTGGATAGTCTCATATATTTGGTCTTTTGTGTCTGGCTTCTTTTACTTAGTATACTCCTCTTCATAGTCATTTACCTTGCTGCCTATAGTAGGAGTGAATCTTCTTTCTAGTGTTGTGTTTCCTGATGCTAGGCACACAGGGCTGAGTTCTACCACTGAGCCAAACCCCAGACCATTATTTTTTCCCATAACTTGGCAGATAACTCAACCGATGTGCATGCTGTTTAAATAAGCCCAATTTCACACACTGGAGTTTCAAGGCTAGATTTCAACTTTGGACATTTATTTTAATTTTTTTTAGCTTGAGATTATGGATTTACAAAGATAGTGCAAGCAGGTCTTTGTTCTCTTTTAGTTTTCCTTAGTATTTACATGCTCATTCACTAAAATAAATTTGTATTCATATACTTTGTTGTGTAAAATCATTTTATTATATGCATAGATGTCTGTAACCACCAGTACACTCAAGATGCAGGACATAATGTCTTCTGAAAGATTGTCTTCATGCTACCACCTGATGGTCAGACTCATCGTTACCACCATTCCAATGCTTTTCAAACCTCTCATCTGTCTCCAAGTCCATCACATTGTTATTTCAAAAGTGGTGTGAGAGCTGGACTGTAACTCACAGTGGAGTGCTTCCTTACTTGCTGTGAGGTCCTGCCTTCAGTCTTGAGTAAACACACACAAACATACATACAAAGAAATAGGAGAAATAGAATCTAATTGTGTATAGCCTTTGAGATTGGGTTTTTTGTGATAATCTGAATTGTGATATGAATTGTGTGTTATCTCTGTGGGTAGGCTGTATCACTTTTAAAAGTCATTTCTGGGGGAAAGGGTTGCTGGAGAGATAACTCATAGTTTACAGAGCACTTGCTGCATTTGTGAAGAACTTGGGTTAAGTTCCCAGCTCACAAACATCTGTAATTCTAGCTAGGGGAGCCTAAGAACCTTTTCTGGACTCTGTAGGCACCAAGCAGGCATGTGGTGAACAGGCATACTTGCAGACAAAACATTCATTCATACACATAAAGTAAGAATAAATTTTAAAGTCATTTCTGGGGCTGGAGAGATGACTTTGTGGTTAAAAATGTATACTTCTCTTTTTTTTTTTTTTTTTTTTTTTTTTTTTTTGGTTCTTTTTTCGAGCTGGGGGCGAACCCAGGGCCTTGCGCTTCCTAGGTAAGCGCTCTACCACTGAGCTAAATCCCCAAAAATGTATACTTCTCTTAACAGAGGTCCCAGTGCCTACACCAAATGGCTGACAACTGACTGGAACTCTGTAGCTCCAGTGCTTTAACTGCCTATACACTCATGGACACATAACACCCGCCCAATAGACATCAAGAAATAATAGATAAAAATGTTTTTAAAGAGCCGTGTTCTGTTCTGTGAATTTTTACCACTTATTTTTAATGTAATTATTGATAGGCTTAACTTGTCTGGTTTCTGTGTACTGTCTTCTATTTCCTGAATTTACCTGAACATAAGTTAATTGTGTTTTTATCTTCAGTTTTTTCTATCTATAGGGTATCTTATTACATAGGTCCTTTTAAGTGGTTGTTTTAGATATTAGACTATGTGTACATAAAGTATAACCTCCTGTTGTCAACAGTTCACCAGTTACAGGCATCTTGCCTCCTCTTTTACCCTTTCCTTGCCCCCATTTTTGATATATTTTTGTATTAAATATTGAGAATTATGCCAGTGTTCGAATTCTTTGCTTCAGGCATCCTAGTCCAGAAGGAAAGGAAAGCATAATATTATTTACCCATTTTCTCTGTCTGTGTTTCTTTCTTTCTTCCTGAATCATCATTCCTTTTGTCATTCTGTTTAAATACCCCCCTTTTCCCCCCATTCTTATAGGGTATGTCTAGGGTGACAAATGCTCCTCGTTTTCTTTCTCAGAATGTTTTGATTTTTCTCTATATATACATACAAAATAAAACTCTCTCATCATCTAAACTTTGGCTGTGTGTGTGTGTGCGTGTGTGTGTGTGTGTGTGTGTGTGTGTGTGTGTGTGTGTGTGTGTGTGTGTGTGTGTGTAGAGTGATAGCATTAGTTGTTTTTCATTTGGTTGGTTGGTTTTTGTTTTGTTTGGGGTTTTATTTGTTTTTGTTTTTCTGCTTTTTGCTTTTTGGTGGAGGAGCAACTAGACATTAGCTTATGAAGGTTTGCTCTGCTGGTGCCCTATTTCTGGCTCTCCTTTGGAGGCAGATTTCTGAAAGACAATTTGTTTAAAGATACAGGAGATTGGGGAGTGGTTATGCACAGGATTTTACACAAATGTATATAATATCAAAGTTAACCAATAGATACTTACATGATTAAAAAAACTTTATTCTCTCACAGTTTAGTACCTACTGGCCGTGTGTGGCTGTTAAAGACTTGAAATATGGCCTATGTGACTGATACTATTTTTTAAAAAATTACCCTAATAGCCAAATATGGTTTGTGGCTGCAATATTAGTATATCTCCAATAGAAAAACAGGAAGCCTGGAGTCCTCTTTAGCAATGGATGATTCAGGACTAGCATAAGCAAAGCCTATGATGAGGCTAGAATATCTTAAGGAATTCAAAAGTAAGGCAATACTCAAAAATAATGGGGAGATAGAAGTAAATGAATGAGAGACATTGAAATCAGTCTGATGAACTTCAGATGGCCAATTGTGGGACAATTTCAATTTTGAGGACAGCCTCAAAATTAGTAATCATAATGGACTAAAACTTGAACAAAAAAATAAATATTCATGAGCCACTACTGTTACAAATAAACACAATTGTGTAGATACATAGGAAGAAACAATTTTCCTTATAATATAATTCTAATTAATGAAATTAGGAAGGGCGACAGAGATTGAATCAGCAGTGGCAAATACCACAGTAGTAACTGGGTTCAAGCAGAGACAAGTGCTGCACTCTCAACCATATGGAGACTCTCAGAAAGCTTTTACCAAGGAAGTAGGTACGGAATAGTTGTTCCCAGAGCCTCGGGAAGATGTAGGGGAGGATTGGTGGAAGGAGGATTGTTAATGGATACAGAGCTGTGGGTAGGAGGAATAATTTCTAATAATTTACAGCACAGTATGATGATTATGAGTGACAACTGGGTATTTCAGCACAGCTAGTAGAGAGAATTTCGAACATTTCTCAAAGAAATTATGTTTAGATATTAGATATGCTAATTTCTCTGATCTGATTGTGATACATTATATATATATACATATATATGGGTCTGTGACACTGTATTTATAGGTATGTACAATTACATGTCAGAAATAAAAGCATATATGAGAACTGGAGAGATGGCTCAATGGTTAAGGGCCTTCATTGACTCTGCTCTTCCAGAGGACCTGAGTTCAAATCCTAGCACCTACATGGCAGTTCACAATTATCTGTGACTTCAAGATCTGACATTCTCATAGACATATATGCAGGCAAAACAATAATATAATTAAAAATAAAAGCATATAATTAAAATATAACTAGAGATCTGAAAAGATGGCATCGTGGTTAAGACCACTTGATACTCTTTCAAAGGACCTAGGTTCTGTTCTAGCATCTACATGGTGGGTGGCTCACAACTTCATTTCCAAGAGGACCTCATACCCTCTTCTGACCTTCACTGGTGTCAGATATGTAGGTGGTGTACATACATGCATATAAACATTCATAGAAATAAATAGATAGACTATAATAGGATGAGAGGTGTCTAAGAGTATTAAGTATGATAGCCTAAGTATGATCACATATTTGCATAATCTCAAAGAATCTCCCCATAAAGTTATTTCATAGATAATACTTCACAGTAGCATATCCAGTGCCTGTTGGTACTAAGTACAGAAAAGAACACTGAGCTATCTAATTGAACAGTTCACCTCCAGTAGATACACATGGCCCCCAGTGGAGGGATGGGGCCACCCACTCATCTTCAAAATTCTTGACCCAGAATCGTTCCTGTCTAAAGGAAATGCAGGGACAAAAATGATGCAGAGAATGAATGAAAGGCCATCCAGCAACTGACCAACTTGGGATTCATTCCATGGACAGGCACCAAACCCTGACACTTTTCTGATGCTATGCTGTGCTTGCAGACAGAAGCCTAGCATGACTGTCCTCTGAGATATTCTACCAGCAGCTGACTGAGACAGATACTTAACAGCCAACATTGGACTGAGGTTGGGGACCCCAATTGAAGAATTAGGGGAAGGATTGAAGGAGATGAAGGGGATGGCAACCCCATAGGAAATATAACAGTACCAACTAACCCAGACCTCCCAGAGCTCCCAGAGACTGAACCACCAACCAAAGAGTGTACATAGGCTGGTCTGTGCCCCCACACACACACACACACACACACACACACACACACACACACACACACACACACACACACACACACACACACACAGCAGAGGACTACCTCGTCTGGCTTCAGTGAGAGAGGATGTGCCTAATCCCTGTAGGGATTACCAGACTGATGCCCCAAGGAAGGGGGATGCTGGGGGAGGGAGGTGTGCGGGGGTGGGTGTGTGAGTGGAGTGGGGTACTTGGGGAGTACCTTCTCAGAGGCAATAGGGAGGGAGAATGGGGTGAAGAACTCTGAGAAGGGGGAACTGGGAAGGGGGTAACATTTGGAATGCAAATAAAATAATTTAAAAAGCAAAACAAAAAATTATATAGAACCTCTTTGGAAATAGAATCTAGACATCTGTCTGATTTATTTAAATTATTTTTATTTTGATAAAATATCCATAATGTAAGAAAAAAAAGGCATCTGATCCCAATTTGGTCAAAAACAAGTATCAGACGAATTCAGATTAAGTAATATGAAAGCAATTGTCACAGGGTCAGAGACTAAGAGGATATGTCAGCTGAGTACAGTGTGGGGTCCTTCTGCATCCTGGAGTTTGGCAAAATTTGAGTGACATCTGTAGATTAATTAGCATTAGTAACATTAGTGTTAGTTTCTTGATTTCAGTAGCTTCACCTTGGTTACCTTGGCTACGCAGAATGTTAATATTCAATGTTAGGGTTTATAGAAACTGTGTGTTATTTTTACAACTGTTTCAAAGTCTGCAATTAAAATACTTTAAATTGTCTGTACCTTGTATATTCAACCTGTTGAAGGCCCAGTCTCATATATCCACTGTAGGTCATGTAACAGTGCCACTTCTGTACATCTAAACTTTTACACATTTCATGCTCATGTTGGCTCAGCTCCTCTCATAGTCTTAGCAGATACTTCAGTGTACCTGTGCTTTTATAGAAGACCTTACAGTTTCCATCTCTAGACCTTTATATTTTAAGGTTTTCTGTGTCTATGCTGTGTGAAGCAAAAATTTTCAGTGTCCTTGTCTACAGTTATTTTCTGTCATTTCTGCTTCTGTTTTGGTGGCTTTTCTTTTCACATTTATTCATTGTCTGCACTGGACGTGACGTCACTAAGTACTTTGTGTTCCTGTGATGCACTTCAGTTGTTAGGTAGCAGTTAACAGTTCATTCTGTTTATAACTTGCTTTTAAGCTTTGTCGCACAGATCAGAACAGCATACATCAGAGCTAGCAAGAGGCCCACCCAGCCACAGAAGAATGGCAGTCGATGAGTAATACCATTAATGGGAGAATACAAACCCCAAAATAATACCATTAATGGGAAAATACAAACCCCAAAATATTTCTTTGGCCTTTACTTTTTTGGCTACTTTCAGAACTTTTTGAATATTATTTTTGATGCCCAGTTTAGTAGAAATGAGTCTTATTTTCAGTTTTCTCTTTACTTGGCAATGCACCATTTGCAGTTTACCCATGAGTGAGCCTCAGAGCTAAATCGAGGATGTTGCTCAGTAGGGGTAGAAACAAAAACAAAACACTTCACATTCATGAGCTTCTGTGAGGGAGCAGGAAATGAGGCTTAGACATTAAACCACTAACCTAGTAATAATTGCTGAGGAACTTTGAGAATCAGATCATTCGGTTGTGCTCTTTGCTTTCTATAAATACAACTGTAATCCATAAAGTAGACTGGATGGCCTTAGCTTTTGTAGGGTAGAACGTTTTATACCGAATGATGGAGGAACTGTTGTTGAGAACCAGCGTGAAAGACTAGAGAATGATGTGAGGCTTGCCCTATATTTATGAATCAGATTTTAAGTAAAACCACAACCATTTCCTCGTGTGTCATTCATGCTTTAGCAGAGGATATGGTACCATGGAGCTGGCCTGGTTTGTAGTTTCTCATGTAAGGCTACACCACTTTCTTTTCCGTTTTAGAAGCCACAGCAGTTTTGATGTATTATCAAACCACTAAATGTACCTTGAGCATTTCCCAGAAGAACTGTATTATGCTAGTTTGAGTACCAATTGTCATTTCTGGTAGTTCTCTTTGGGAAGTAATCATGTAAATAAGTAAATACATCATTTGGAGTCAATGATATATTGGAACTACAAAAATGGTAAACAATGTTAAGGTCTTTTGAATATATGGGTTTTTTTTTCTTTTTTTTTTTTTTTTTTTTTGTAATTTTTTTAACACTTTATTAAGAAGGAACCGATGTCAGCACTGCTATGTAAACAGTGACAAAGATCAAGGGAAGCACATCAGGGATCATGTAGATGGTAATATACATTGTCCTTTATATAATCAATGTATAATAGTTAAGGAAAACTTAATCCTTATTAAGCAAACATTTTTGCATACACTGTCTTCTCTTTATCTTTCTGTGCCTTTATCATTTGTTTGACTTTAAGCAATTCTGCCCGGATAGCTTTATCTCCTGCGCCTTCTTGAGACCAGCCACTGCTGGGTCATACTCTTTCAGTCCTTGCCAGCCTTGCGCTCTTCGGGATAGCGCTTTGGTATTTGAGAGGTCCATTTCAAGAGCCTCCAAACAACTGTCAGCTGCCCCCTGCCAATTTGATGTCTTCAGTTCACAAGCACCAATATTCAGCACACAACTTAAGGCTCTAGGCTGCAGTCTGGATAGATCTGCTTTCTCAATAACAGCCTTTGAACTATATCCACGTACCTTAACACCTTCACATACTTTTAATAGCCATCTCCCAGTTCTGAGACTTGAAAAAGGTATTTCCAATGTTTCCTGTCTTCCAGTGTTTCTTAAGTCTTCAGATATTAATAAGATTTTATCTGTATCCTTTAAGTCCATGTCTGCATCCTCAGGGAAATCTGGATGACAGTCCCCAGAGCCACCTTTGGGGAATCTTCCCCAGTCATCCCCTTCCTTCAGTTCTCCACATTCTGCAATAACACACAGTTTGGCAGGTTCTTCACCATTCACTTCTCCATTTTCAAGCATCCTCGCCACACCTAGCCCTTTCATTACTTGACCAAATACTACACGTTTCCCATCCACATGAGGAGTTGGAACTTTTGCGATAAAGAACTGAGAACCATTTCATGCATTTGCCATGCTCAGCAAACCCTCCCGATCATGCTTACAATGAAAATTCTCATCTTCAAACTTTTCACCGTAAATACTTTCTCCACCTGTCCCATTCTGATTTGAGAAGTCTCCACCCTGAATCATAAATTTCTTAATAATTCAGTGGAAAGGACATCCTTTAAAATGCAGAGGTTTCCCAGCTATCGATCCAGTGCCCTTTTCTCCTGTACACAATGCATGAAAATTTTCTGCAGTTTTAGTAACAATATCTGCAAACAATTCTAAAACAATTCGTCCAACTTGCTCCCTGCCGATGTCCACGTCACAGAAGACTCGAGGGTTCTTGGAATTGGAGGACTTGGCTGCTGGGGTGGGTGTGGCATCTTTATTGCAGACACTGGAAAGCAGGACATGTGCCTCGTGCACGAGAGGGGCTCAAACTCTACCGCACATCTACGTTATCGAATGTATGGATTTCTATGTAAAGATTGTGTGTTAGGTTTGCGAGTACAGCTTCTCAGTTGCAGAGCACTCGCCCTGTGTATATGAAACCAGGGTCTGTCCCCAGTCCGTGAGAAGGCAAAGGGGGAGAGGGTGGAGATAATATGTTAGGATGTTAACTCTAATATTTTAAAATCTGTTTTATTCTACCTTAGCATCAAGGCATGCCACGGGTTGCCTCTCATCAATGGACAAAGCTGTGATCCTTACGCAACAGTTTCCCTCGTGGGCCCTTCCAGGTACTGTTCATTGGATTGTTACTGGGTTTACAAGTTTACAGTTGGATTCAAGAATTGGAAATGTAGGGCTGGAGAGGTGGCTCAGAAGTTGAGAGCACTGACTGCTCTTCCAGAGGTCCTGAGTTCAATTCCCAGCACCCACATGGTGGCTCACACCACTATAATGAGATCTGGTGCCCTCTTACATGCGAGTATATAATCAGGCAGAACACTGTATACATAATAAATCTTTTAAAAAAAGAATTGGAAATGTAAGGTTTTTAGATCAAGTGCTGAGTAACTGTGACATAAAATAATGCTTTAAAGGAATTTTTAGTAAGTTCTAGAGTACATTTGGTAAACAACTGAATTCTATTTTCACAGAAAGACACTGGTTGTCATGTTAAATCTGCTATGTGTTTATTAAACTTCGGGAAAACACCAATCTTATACCGTTGTAAAAATGTACTTTAAAATATATTCCTGGGCCAGGTGTGGGGATGCATGCCTTAGCACTTAGGAGGCAGAGGCAGGTGGATCTCTGTGAATCCAAGGCCACCTTAGTCTACATAACATGTTACAGACCATCCAGGGTCTAAGACAAAAAACAAAAAAAAACAAAAAAACCCAAATCATATGCACTTGGCTGCCTTTACTCAGTAGTAGTCTTACTTTCAAATACCCTCAATTTTATACAAGTAAAAAAAGCACATTTTAGTGAATGTCAACTCAAAATAGCAAAGCAGTTTCCATACCAGTATCTGGAAAGCCGCTTAGAACTGAGGACTGCCTTTTCTGTTCATGGTTCTCTGTGCTTTATGAAGAGCATTCCAAGCTCTGGAAGAACTAATGAGGTCCCAGACTATGATGAAGTATGAATGATGTTGAATAATTGGTCTATAATTTACGGAAAAACCAGTAACACTTTGCAGAATCTATATTAAATAATTCCATTGTAGTTTCTTTACAAGACTGTCTAGTCTGGGGTTGGGGATTTAGCTCAGTGGTAGAGCGCTTGCCTAGGAAGCGCAAGGCCCTGGGTTCGGTTCTCAGCTCCGAAAAAAAAAAAAAGAACCAAAAAAAAAAAAAAGACTGTCTAGTCTGGAGTTTATCTGCAACTTGAAGCTGTTCGAATCAAGGAACAAAGACAGAAAATTTGTTATCCCTTAGCCTTACCACCTGACTCCCCTCTATCACCTAGAGTTCTGTTCTCTTTTTATAGTCATGAAGTGTTTAAAAGTGTGCGTTCTTGTGTGTTAAAGCACCTGATACCTTGGAGCTGAAATACTCATATGCTATTATTGCAGATTGGTTTTAAATATGAGCAAAAATTCATACGGCATTAAATGCTCTCAAAGGGCTTTTCCCATCATGTTAAAAATGTTCAGCCTCGCTGGATATTGGGAGCATAAAGATAAGCCCTGTCCCTGGGTGGCAGACGTAGAGGGTCACCAATTCTGGCCACCCTGCAAGTCTCACAGAGAAATGAGATGGGAAACAAGTCAGCCTAGAGGAGCCGCTTGTTTGGAGTAAACCTTTTTTGTAGTTCCGTGATTGAACCAGACTTGACGCTAAGCAGTTACTCTACCAGTGAGATATATTCCAACCTCAAGAGGCTTGTTTTCTGTTTAAAGATTTCTGTTTTATTACGAATTCTTTAATGGAATTTTAAAGTAACGTTCGACAGAAACTATTTTTTTCATGATTTATTTGTGCTGACTTTGTGTGCATTGGTGTTCTTCCTGCTTGTGTGTGTGTAAGAGTGCCGATCTTCTGGAACTGGAGTCATAGACAGTCGTGAGCTGCCATGGGGATCCTGGGAATTGAATCAGGATCCTTAAGAAGAGCAGCCAGTGTTCTTAACCACTGAGCCATTCTCCAGCCCGAAGCTTGTTTTTGATCGCAGTTGACTTTGCAGTTATGCTACAGTTGCACACGACATTCACATTGAGTCTAGCTAAAGACACAAGGCTCCCTGTACATTTCTTTATAACTGCCTTTCAATTTGCACATTCACTTGAGAAGTAACAGGCTTTTTTTCTTGTTTTTTTTGTAAGTTACTGTCCTGGCTGCAGCCCCAGAAGTAAACTGAGTTCACAGTTACTTTTCATGTTTCTTAGGTGTTCCAACATCAGTAAAGGCTCTTTGTGAGTCTCAGTGCCTTCCTTTTCACCACTTCTGCTTGTGTAATCGGATGTGTTTTAAAATGTCAAACATAGTTTGGAATTAGCTTCTCACAGCCATGGAGACAATAACCCAACCTTGGCATGTATAGATACATTATAACCTGTGTGTGGATATTCATCAGATTCAAGTCTGTGAGGCTTACATCCCTTGGCTTTCCCCTTGCATAGTATGTAAGTTATTGTCGTCTCTCAGTCATCTAACACATAGACAGAGGTCAGGCATCCTAGTTGGAATAGCTTGTTTTATAATTGTGTACTGTTAAGTTCTACAAGGTAAAACTCTACCACATTGGAACAGGAATGACCAAAAGAAGACAAAAGTAAAGAAGAAAACAAGCAATCCACAGTTCAATGAAGTCTTCTACTTTGAGGTAATTTCTCATATTATATAAATGCTAATGTTCGATATGTAATTCTAGTTGATTTACTTTTGTAAACCACAGCCATAGTAATGATTGACCAGTTAGTGCGGTGGTAATCTCTGTCCAGAAAACAGTAGAACCATGATGTCAGGCATGGTGTGCTGTTGGTTTGGAACTGGGGAGGGCCAGAGCCCCACCCTGTAGTCACCTTCTTCGTCATACTACCTTCAGAGCCTCGCCACACTTTCCAGGCACATAGTGACTCTTCCGAGCAGCCGGTTTGAAAACCTAGAGAAATTTAAATATTACCACTCAGAAGGTCTGAGATCTTTTCCCAGTTGACATTAATGATCAATTAAATGTAAAGCCTGCCTTCCATACCCTGTGGAAGCGTAATTTTATAAGGAGGAACAGTAGCAAACATGCCAGGTATGAGACTGCTTCGAGAGTCTGAGACACCTTGTGATTAGAGCTTTTACCATTAAGCTCTCCATGATCTAATTTCCTCTGTGATGTAGCTTGTTCATGAAGATCTCCAGCTGCCCTGAATGAGTCCTAACCACTAGACCACCAAGTTTGCAGCTTCAACTGCTTTGAAATTGCCCCAAATAAAGTGCTTTGGCATTCTTTTAAGTGTTTAGTCCTTTTCCATATTAATCAAAGACTATAGAAAAATCTGAAAATCAAAATATCTAAGATTGTAATAACAACAGGTTGCAATTGATATTAACATGTGAGAACAGTTTGTAAAAGTGGGTAATTGCATCTTGAAGGTTTTGGGTTTTTTTCTGTTTTGGAGAGGGCACAAAAGATCCCCACTCCTGCCTGATTGTGGTTCTTTGATAAAAAGGAGCTTGGGTTGAAGAAAATGCCAAAGGTGACATAGAAACCATATGTGGGGGCAGGAGCAGGAAAGGACAAGGAAACCTACTGAGTCAGTCAAGAGACTTCCTTTCCTGGCGGAGGACTTGGTGCAGGTGTTTTCTACATTTATTAATGGCTCTTATGTCTAACCATGAGACTATGAAGAAGATGGCAGTTTTAAAAGCTGCTGCCCACTCCCTGCACATAGTTCACACCTCAGGTGGGCTGGAACTCACTGTGCTCGGGAAGAACATGTAACAAGCAGTTAACTTTTTGAAAGTCGAGGTCCGGACTGCTTGCCTTACCAGTTTACCTATCAGGCCTTAAAGTGTTTATTCATCTAGCCCTTTGTTAGACTGGTTATAAAGACAGGTGTGTTCAGTAAAACCAGAGCAAGGCATGAGAAAGTACACGCACAGGTGCATACACAGCTGTAAACCAGAGCAAGGCATGAGAAAGCACGCGCACAGGTGCACACACAGCTGTAAACCAGAGCAAGGCATGAGAAAGCACTCGCACAGGTGCACACACAGATGTAACACACAGCACATACTGCTTAAGCTCAGGGTCAAAACAATCCAAAGAAAGAGTTTGTCAATGAGAACAGAGATAGTTACAGAGACAGAACACTTGGGGCACAAGGACAGAAAAACTGAAAGTTATACCCAAAGAACATCAAGTAAAGATTTAACTGAGTTTGGTAAGAAAGTAACCAGAAAAAAGTAAAAAGATGGAATAAACTGGTAAATGAGACTTTCCAGTGCCTGGCCATTTGGTTTTAGCCATTGAATATTCTTGAACTAGAAAGAAGTAACTTGATCTGTTAGCAGGTGCCTAGAGACTTGTGTTTTCAGTGTTCAGAGAAAGCTGAGAGGTGGGCAGAAGTCGAGGTAACTGGTCATGGGAGAAAAAGGGGAAAAAATCAAAGCATCCATGGATCCCTGTAAAAATCCTCCAGCAAGCATTAGATGTGGTGCAGGCCTGTAACCCCAGTCCTTGAGAGGTGTGGGCAGAAAGATCAGAGTTTCAAGGCCAGTGCCAGGCCACCTTATCTCAGAAAACAAATATGATTTGCTAACAGGACAGTTCATGACTGAAACATGGTAGGTGATAGCTATGGATCACAATACCAAGTTTGTTACAGAGCAGGAGAGCCAACAGAGTGAAAGATGCAGCAGAGAAAACCAGAGCAGCTCTGGTGCTTCCTAACATGGGCTTCAAGCATGCTGCTTGAGTTTGTACTGTAGCTTCTAGCCCTGCCTCCCTCAAAGCAACATTCTGACGAGTCACCGGCAACACAGTGTGGCTTTCAGTTACCTTTAGAACAAAATAAAACAACCTTGGAGAACCACTTGTGAAAATTCCAAGGAAGAAAAGAGAGCAGGAAGAGGTGGCAGGCTAGTCCTCAGGTAAACCAAGGGCAAAAGGGTTCTGAGGGGGAGGGGGAGGGGAGGGCTGAAAAGTACAAGTTGACCACTGATTTGGTGATGAAGAGAGATTTTAGAAGGGTGCTCAAGCCAGAGATAAAGTGGTTACTGTCCTGAGAAGATGCTAAGGAAGGACCCATCCTGGGATGAATGAGAATTCGTTTTTAGGTGGTTGTCTGAAAAGGAGACAGGAGGACTGTGATTTAAGGGGAAACTTTTTCTTAGACTAGAAAGAAATAATCAGGGCTGGAGAGATGGCTCAGCGGTTAAGAGCACCGATTGCTCTTCCAGAGGTCCTGAGTTCAATTCCCAGCAACCACATGGTGGCTCACAACCATCTGTAATGGGTCTGATGCCCTCTTCTGGTGTGTCTGAAGACAGCTACAGTGTACTCACATACATAAATAAATAAATATTAAAAAAAAAAGAAAGAAATAATCAGACTAATAAGGACCGCTGTAGACCAAACACTTAGAGCATGTGCTTCTTAAATCTGTGATAGAAGGAACAGGCTTGGGGACGTACCCTTAGAATCATCACCTCTTCAGAAGGCCTGAGGGAGGAAGGGAAGTGGAAGCTTAGCTTGGTGGCAGTTGAGGAAGTTCCTGCCCAGTGGCCTTGATAATTTTCAGTAAAAAAACGTGAGAAGGAAATATGAGTAGGTGTGTACTTTGTGAAAGCTGGGAAGAATATAGGGTGTGACATGTGCAGAGTCCTGTAAACCAGGGAACCAGATGTGGCTCTAAGCAGAGCTGACGGTGTGGGGGCAAAGAGGCCTGGAGGCCTTGGGTCTATGCCAGCCGTGCTTACTTCTGATGCACAGTGGGTACACTTCCCATGCTTTGGAAATTACTTCTGATGCACAGTGGGTGCACTTCCCATGCTTTGGAAATTACTTCTGATGCACAGTGGGTGCACTTCCCATGCTTTGGAAATTACTTCTGATGCATAGTGGGTACACTTCCCACGCTTTGGAAATTGCTTTCACACTTGACTCCTTTTATATTTGTAGTAATTGAATATTTTGGGAATGGTCATTTTTAACTCATAAAGGGAAAAGATATTTTAAATTGTTTTTACTAAAATACTTCATTTTTAGGTAACCAGATCCAGCAGTTACACCAGGAAGTCCCAGTTCCAGGTGGAGGAGGAAGACATTGAGAAGCTGGAGATCAGGTCGGGGCCTTGCTGTCTTACTAGAGAATGGCTTTTTCAACGTAAACCTTGATAGAACTCTTTATAGCAAGTTGATTGATGAAACTTAGATGAACAAGCATCTAACTTAATCCACTTATCTTTTCAAAATCTGATTCTTTTCAGAAATACCAAAGTATTTGTCTTGTGTGAGCAAAGACCACCTAATTTCAGCTGTTCTATTCATTTTTTCTAATTTAATTGCTCCTTAACTATCTGGATTATTGTATAATGAATTGGAAACCAATTATATTTAATCCAATTTAGAAATAATTTTTTTATTCTTCTTAACATACCTGCTGACTATCAGAAATTTCAGTGAGGTAAGGAGATAACTGCACAGGCGCATGTGTTTGACGTTTGATACTCCCTAGGTCTTAAACATCTGTGCTGTTTTGGACAGGAAACTTTTGCAAATGCATGTGTAGGTGTGGTGTTAACAGCGTGTTGTCTAAAAGGCATATTAATCATGTGTTTACAGTGTCAGGCATTATTTTTCTAAATCTCTGATCTTTACATATTAATTAATTTATCATCAGAAGAGAAACTGTAGTCTTCTTTTGTTTTCTCAATTCAGTAAATAACCCTTTTGTCCTAATGTTACAAATTTAAAAAAAAAGAAAAAGAAAACACCCTAGACTTTCAAACTAAAAATCGTAAGTTTCTCCTTTTCTACTTTTTAGAATTCAGCCAGGGATTTGACTTAACTGGTAAAGGCACCTACAAAACCAATGTACCCGACCTATTCCTCAGACACACACAAAGGAAGGAAAGTACCAAATTCTGTAAATTGTCCTCTGACCTCCACATGTGCACAGTGGCATGCATCCTCCCCCAAAATTAGTTAATAAAGATGCAATTTAGAATTTAAATTGTGGTATTTCGATAAAAGTTACTGTAGTAACCTTGCTTTCAGAGTCTAGCTAATGCATTATATGATGATGCTAACATCTCTTATAAAAGCATGTAATGCTATAAATTAATGCTATAGTACAAATCAAAATCACTTGAAACTACTCAGAGTGATTTGCAAAAACTAAAGCTGGGTTTTCAATTTTCAGGATTGACTTGTGGAATAATGAAAACCTAGTTCAAGATGTTTTCCTGGGAGAGATTAAGGTTCCTGTCAATGTGTTAAGAAATGATTCCTCTCATCAAGCCTGGTAAGAAGACAAATACTCTAATTAACCAAATTTAATTTTCTTTAATAAAGAATATAGATGTATGCTTGCTGGAAATAAATAAGTCAAAAGTTACTGATATTAATTTGGTTATGAATTTGTTATTAGAGGAAAAATAAGTGCTTTAATAGTTGTATTTTTATATTAAGTATTTATATTAAATATTATTTTAGAATAAAATCTTGGGGCTGTAGAGGTGGCTGGCCTCTCTGCTCTATTCAGACTGGGTTTCAGATCCCAACACCTACCTCAGACCACTCAGCAAAACAGGAAGGAGGGGGAGGGAGGAGGAGGAGAGAGAGAGAGAGAGAGAGAGAGAGAGAGAGAGAGAGAGAGAGAGAGAGAGAAGAGGTTTTAACTTTAGGTTTGAGAGATTCACTGCTTACTTTGATCTTGTTGGGCACCTATGCATGGTCACACACACACACACACACACACACACACACACACACACACACACACAACAAATAAAGTCTTAAATCTAAGAAATGAGAAACATTAAGACTTGGAATGAACCGCTTATGAGATGCTTGATCACACGTCATCATCTGCAGTTTGGTTGCTCTTTGGTCACAAGAACTGTGGGTGGAAAGCAGAGGACTTACTGAGGAGACTCAGCTGTGTGGGGCATTGTTTCTGTCATCACACACTCAATGCAGATAGCTGGATGAGTGTAGGGGAACTGATTGACTGTCGAGGAGCTCTGGGGGCTCTTTTGGCCTTTTCATGGCTCTCATAGTGATACTAAATTGATGTTAAATAACCTTCATGTTTTAACATTAAATTCATACTTATTTTGATGTGAAACTTTTTGTCTGCTATAGCCCTTAAAAAGTAGTGTTTTCTGTCTCTCCATGTGTCTTGGCCTGTGTTTCTTCCTAGATTGATATTTCAACTGAGGATGTAGAAACATGCTTTCTTGGTTTTTGATATTTGTTCACATTGGTATGTGAACATGTAGGTATATATACACACATGTGCATGTAGAGAATAGAGCTTGACACTGGATATGTTCATCAGTAACGCTCAGTTTTTGATTAGCCAAGCTGGCTGGGCAGTGAGCTCCAGGGAATCTACCTGTCTTTCCCTGCCCAGTGCAAGGCTTACAGATGTGCACATCACTAAACCCAGCTCTCACATGGGTGCTGGGAACCCAAATTCCGATCCTCATGCTCTACATAGCAAGCA
This sequence comes from Rattus rattus, assembly GCF_011064425.1. Classification (NCBI taxonomy): domain Eukaryota; kingdom Metazoa; phylum Chordata; class Mammalia; order Rodentia; family Muridae; genus Rattus; species Rattus rattus. The sequence continues at coordinate 88,027,298 of NC_046161.1, read as the reverse complement.
CTTCATCAACTGAACCATTTCTCTAACCTCTGCCACTTCCCTTTAAAGATCACTTTTTAAAATGAAATGTAATATTTATGCTTGCTTATTAAATAGTAATAGTGTCACGTGTATATTGTGTAATGATCAAGTCAGCATAGTCAGCATTTCCATCTGTGTGTTGGATCCTGGAGAATTACTATGCTGGAGTGTAACATGAATTTTTATAGACCGTAGTCAACCTGTTGGATTACAAACAGGAAAGTGGCTACTTCTACAGCTGCATTTAGAACCCATTCTAATAATAATACTTTCTCTGCCCCTTCTCCCCTCCTTCCTCCAGCAACCTATAGTCCATTTTGTTTTTATGTGGGTCAACTTAATTTTCACAAATGAGTAAGAACTTGTGGCCTTTGACTTTCTGTGCCTTACTTCACATGATAAAATGACCTCCAGTTACAGATGGGCCTTTTAATAACGAAATGTCTATTGCGGAGTAAATGGATTTAAATAATGTGGTCTGCACACACAGGAGTGTTAGTCATAAGAACCATTCGTTAGGACTCAGCTGCCTAGAAGAGGAGTTGGTGTTAAATGTTTAGGGGTTGGATTTTTCTTGTTTTGGTTTCCCAGAGTCTCCCTATGTAACCTTGGCTGGCCTAGATCTTGCTGTGAAGACCAGACTGCCTTTGCCTTCTGAGTGCCGAGATTTAAGTTGTGCATCACTACAGCTGGCACAGATGTTTCCTTTTGGCTTTATTCGCCTTTAAAGGAGCCTGCCACCAGACTGTCCTCAGTTGGATTATGCGAGCCCGTAGCTTCCCTTATATAGACTACATTTTAGACTCCTTTTCAAATTTTATTTTTTTAACTCTTCTAATGCAATTAGAAGAATGTGTTGGTCTCTGTGAAGACATTTTGTGTGTTATAATTTCTAAGTGTATCCAGAGAGGAGAAAAATTACTTGATCATTGAGAAAAAATGTATTAACATTTGCCTCCCCTGCCCCATGCCATGCTCTCTGCCATCTCCATGAAAATTCCTGAATGCAGTTTTTAAGTCTTGAGAATAATATTCCATATCCTTTAGTACAGAAGAGAAAAATGAGTTGTTATGTCTCCCAGGACCCACAAAAATGAGCTTCAGATCTGCCCCACAGCGTGTTTTTCAGGGACACTGTCTTTCCATAGGCTTAAATTTGACAAAACATTCTACCTTGGCCAACTAAGGGAATATTAACAGACAATAAATAATTTTATTTCAATTTCTTATGTCAATGGTATAAATATTTTATGTGTTCTTGAGTGCTGGTGTCTTTGAGGTCAGAGTCGTTGAATCCTCTGGAGCTGGAGTTGCTAAGAACTGAACCCAAGTCCTTTATATGATCCCAACCATGGGGCCATTATATACCATTTGTATATAATACGAATATTATAATTTAAAGTAGCCTGTTAGAATCATAAATGCTAAAATTTATGTAACAAAATCTATATGTATTAATGTACAGTGTATGAAATATAAAAATGTTAATGCCATTTTAATTCAAGATCTTGGTCTCCTTTATCACTTAATAGAGCTGTAGCATCCTCTAGTGGTATTAAAGATAACTGCACAAAAACTCATTTCCATTCTGGCTTAATTATTTCTAATTTTGATATTGTAAAGGGTCATGTGTAGGCAATAATATTGTTTCATGTTTTTCTGTTTTCTTTTTTCAATAATTTCCATTAATATTTGCCTGTTATACTGGATGTCTAAAAACTGGTTTTTGATAGCTTTAATTTTTTAAGATTTCTGTTTTATATTATGTATATGAGTGTTTTGCTGCATGTATGTTTGTGCACCACATGTATACCTGGTGCTGGTGGAGGTCATCAGACATGTCAGATACCCTGCCCCCAAAGTTGCAGATAGTCGTGAGCCATCGTGCGGGCCCTGTGCAGAAGCAGCAAGTACTCTTCAGGCTCCATCATCTCTCGAGCCCTAGTCCTATTTAACTTGATTTGCAGATTATATGACTCAAGCCCTTTCCCCTTGCTTTCTAAAACTTTTTTTGTTACACTTACTTACTTTTATGTGTGGCCCTTGTGTGTGCAGCATGTAAATGCCTGTAGGAATTGTTGCTCTGTTTCCACCACTTGACTTCTGGGTCTTGAACTAAAGATGTCAGCTGGTTACCTCTCGAGTTGGTTCTCGGTGGTGGAACCTGGGAGAGTGAGACAGACTAAAGTCTCACGGTGGCCACCTGCATTCAGAGCATCAGACGTCGATACTCTGAGGGCTAAGAAGAGTCTCATGAGTAAAGTGTACAATCAGTCACAAGGACAAGCTGCATGTGCCAAAAACTATGCTTCTCCATAGAGGCAGGTAAACAGGTAACAATAGCCAGCTGTGATGAACAATCAAAGTAAGCTCAAACTCATGCTCATCTGCCACACCTGGGAGGAGCCTGAAAACTCATCCCAAGAACAAGTCTGTGTTTTTGAAGAAACTGAGATCACAAGACTCTTGTCATTTTCTCACAAGCACTCAGAATTTCCCTTGGACCGTGTTCTGACATTCAGCAAGTGCTTTTCCCCACTGAACCATCTTGCCAGCCCCCTTCTTTTCTGAGTGACTTAACCTCCTTAACATTGATTTTCTTTTCTTTTTTGTGATAATTAGATCAGATGTTAGCATTGTCTTTTTTGTGTTGATACTGGCTAATTTTCACTTTGCCATGTGTGGATAATAGAATGTTACTTTATTTTTTTAAATAGGAATTACACCATTCCTAGGTAAAAAGATTTAACAGAGAACCCTGCCTCCTTCTCCAGTGCTACTCAACTAGGCCCTGTTTCCGAGCTAGCCTCTGTTCTCTAGTTCCTGGGCGCACTTTCCGTATTCACAGGCAAATGCAGGTGTATGTTTTTCATTTGTTTCTGTTGTTTTATTGACCTTGGGTTTCTGTGCGGCCTAGGAGTCTTAATGCTCCTGCTTTAGTTGCACACAGGACCACACTCCACCTGTGCTGTGCTTGTACTTCTCCCTAACAATAAATGGAGCACTAGCTAGGCCTTGGCTCTTGCTAGTGGTTAACACTTTATACTCTAGATTCAGGCTGCCCTAGTCCAGGTCCCATCCTCACCAGTAACAATTGCTGTGTGCTTGCACTCATTGTGTGGACGTGCTGAAGACTGGACATGCTGAGAGTACCCTTCACCCGCTGAGCTGCGACCAGGCCCGTCTGGTGTAGTCTTCAGCGGCTCACCTGCTTACTTAGCCCACGTGCCTGTTACCTCAGCACCATCACATGGATGGAGTCAGCTGTCCTTTCACTTTAGGTACTTGCTACAACCAAGAGACAATGGAAACAAGTCGTCTAAACCCGATGACCTGGGATCCCTCCTGCTAACTCTGTGTTACACAGAGGACTACGTGCTCCCATCAGAGTACTACGGACCCTTGAAAGCTTTGCTGCTAAAATCACCAGATGTTCAGGTACTTCGAAAATCTTTTTTCCCCCAAGTGTTTTGTGATTTATTCTGGATTGGTATATAGGAACCCACAAAGCTTCAAGGTTTCAACCCCCCCAAAGAGAAGCTTCATCAGTCCACATGTTGAAGGAGCCCTGTGGTCAGCTCTGGGAACTACTTTAAAAAATCTTAAGTGAAAAGGCTGAACTAATTTTGTAAATGATAAGAAAAGATTTCACAGAGTCAGCTCTTACAAAGTGCTGTGTATTTTATTTCTCTGATCCTGAATACTGATGTGTGCTTCAAATTTTATCTCTGTTATAATTTAGAAAACTAAATACTATTTTATGTATCAGTTATAATAATGAGTGTGTTTAAATTACATCCACAAGTTAGTGACTAAGCTTGCAACCAGTTGCCCTGATGCTGTGCTTGCTTCTTCATCCTAGCCAGTATCTGCCTCAGCTGCTTATATTTTGGGTGAAATATGTCAAGATCAGAAGGATGCCGTTTTGCCCCTCGTACGACTGTTGCTGCATCACAATAAGCTTGTTCCCTTTATCACTGTGGTGGCTGAACTGGACTTGAAGGATACTCAGTAAGAACTGTATTTCACTAAATGTTTAAACTTCGATTTGCCAGGTGGTTTTTATATTCTCAGTTCCTTTGTGTTAACCAAGTTTACTATACACTAGGTTAAAAAGAACTGCTTAGTCAATAACAAAAGACAGTTCTTAGAGATACCAAACAGAATCCAACTGTAAGAACCAGTTAGTGCAGGAATGTGTATAATTCAGTGCTGTGGCTTCCGTTGTTACTGTTACTGATCTTTGCTGCTGGATGCAGTGATTCACATGTCACAGTAACAGCTCTTTACACAGTGCACACAGAGGCACACATATATAATTATATATATTATATACATTATAATAAAGAGCAGCCAGATGCCTTTGCATTCCCATCATAGCAAGACAGCACCATCATTTTATGCACACATACTCACACTACAGTTTTTAAGTTCATAAACATAGTTTTTTTTGTTTTTTGTTTTTTTTTTCTTTTTTTCGGAGCTGGGGACCAAACCCAGGGCCTTGCGGTTGCTAGGCAAGCGCTCTACCACTGAGCCAAATCCCCAACCCCATAAACATAGTTTTTTAAAAGGACTTTTAACATTTTCATAAAATGTTATGAAATGGCAGCAAACATTCCTGTTAGTAAAAGTTACTAAAATTGTGTATATGATCAAAGTCAAATATGTTACTGTTTCAAAACTTTTCTTCCTTTTGCTGTAAATGATTTTTGTCTCTTTCTGTTGCTATTTCAGAGATGCCAACGCAATATTTAGAGGAAACTCCCTGGCTACCCAGTGTCTGACTGAGATGATGAAGATAGTGGGAGGGCACTACCTGAAAGTCACACTGAAGCCTGTTCTGGATGAGGTACAGAATAAACCTCGTCACCAGAGTCTGTGACCAGCTAGAGCAGCCCGTCTCAACTTGTGCATCTCAAAAACCCTTTCCCAGGAGTCACTGATGCTCTCTGCATATTAGATCTTTACATTATGATTTGTAACAATAGCAAAATAATAGTCATGAAGTAACAATGAAAATAACCTAAAGCTTGGGGCTCACCACAATGTGAGGAACTGTATTAAAGGGTCTCAGCATCAGGACGGCTGAGAGCCACTGCTGTAGAGCTTCTCTTTCAAGAAGTGATGTGCTGCTTGAGGGCTCTGTCCGCCTGTGGGCTGCTGGAAGAACAGGTGTACACACCTCCTTAGTAGATCGCTCTGCCCTCTGTGGACTTTAGTCAGCAGGCTCACTGACCTACATCACTGCTTGCTGTGTCTTTACTTCATGAGGGTTTGATACAGTTTTTTGGAGAATTGTCTATACTGTATTATCTTCAGGTGGGGGCTTTAAACTTTGTTAGTTTTGTTTTATAATATCAGAAGAAGAATTGTTTTCATGTTGTTAAATCGCCTAAGAAAGAAGAGTAGCTAAAAAATTCTTGTATATTCCAGATATGTGAGTCCTCGAAATCCTGTGAAATAGATCCTGTTAAGTTGAAAGAGGGAGATAATGTGGAGAGTAATAAGGTATGGTTATGTAATGTGGTTCATAACTACATTAACTTTTTTAAGATTTATTTATTCATTTCATGTATGTGACTACACTGTCGCTGTCTTCAGACACACCAGAAGAGGGCAATGGGATCCCTTTACAGATGGTTGTGAACCACCATGTGGTTGCTGGGAATTGAACTCAGGACCTCTGGAAGAGCAGTCAGTGCTTTTAACCACTGAACCATCTCTCCAGCCCCTACATTAGTTTTTGATCTTAATATTACACCTGTCTCACATAAATGGTTTATTTTATTTTATATGTATGAGTGTTTGCCTGCATGTAAGTGTGCATATGTGTGCCTGGTACCTGTGGAAGTCAGAAGAGGGCATGGGAATAGAGTTATAGGTGGTCGTAAACCGTCATGTGGGTGTTAAACTCAAACCCAGGTCCTCTGCAAGTACATAAATGCTCTCAACCATCTACCCTGCAACACATCCTCTTAAACTTTATAATGCCATGTGTCTGGGCTCAGTGCTATTTACTCTTTACATTGGCCTTTACTTTCTAGAGCATTTCATAGTACTGATTTCAGCTTATTTTTATTCTTAAAATTTTTAATTTAGACTTTGTAATTCTATCTATGTGTTTGGAGGTTTGTATATGGATGTGCGCAAATGAATGCGGGTGCCAGCAGAGGCCTGAACAGGACATTGAGCTTCAGGAGCTGAGGTTACAGGCAGATGTGGGTGCTGGGAACTGAACTCAGGTTCTCCAGAAGCTAATCTTTTGTTAGCATGTATTAATTACAGTTGATTACGTTATGATTTTCATACATGTGTACAAGGTGTCTGATCATGTTAACCCTTTATCCTTTCTTGTCTTTTTTGTCCTTTTGATTTATTTCCTCTTCCCAGACAGTCCTCTCCTGTGACTCTTCTTTCTTCCTAACTTGTTTATTTTTCAAGACAGGGTTTCTCTGTCTAGCTCTGGCTGTCCTAGAGCTCACTGTATAGATCAGGATGGCCGTGCGCTCACAGAGATCCACCTGCCTCTGCTTCCCAAATGCTGAGTGGTGCTCCACTGCCCAGCTCTTTGATTTTATAATTGTGGCTGCGTGCACGTGAAAGAACAGGTGAAAGGATCCAGAGGCTTTGGATTCCTTTGAGCTGTAGTTGCAGCAGAGGTGAGCGTCCTGATGTGGGTGCTGAGAACCTGAGTGTTTCCATTAAGAATGTGTGCTCTTGGCTGCTGAGCCTCTCTAGCTTCCTGCTTTCTTATTCCTTTTACTTTTTTGTTTAACCATTGGCCCTTATGCTTTCCCACACCATCGTGGTGTGGGTGTGCGCACACTCATGTGTATCCTAGTAAGTTTACTTAGGGACAAGAAGTGAGAGGTTAGTTAGAGTAGCATAGGTAACTTACCAATAGTTATACCACAGAAAGTGTTTCTCCCTCTCCCAGCAACCACTGGTTACCTGTCAATTCTCAAGGACAAGTAGGGACTTAGAAGTTCCTCCCCACTCTGTGATATACTGTCTGTGGATCCGATTTTCTATAAGTCTTCTTCTGGTGATCATAGCTACTGAGAATTCAAGAGTGCAGTGGCCATGTGGTGCAGAAAAAAACCCGTTGGGATCAGTCCCTCTTTTCTCCTAGATTCTTCTGTCCACTCTTCAGTGATGTTTCTGAACCTTGAGGGAGGCGTTACAGATGGTCCTTTTAGGACTAAGCACTCAACAGTCACTTATTCCCAGCACTGTGAGCCTCTGCAGTGGCTGCCACCCACTGCAAAAAAGAAGTTTCTCTGACCAAATCCAACAGCATCACTAATCTACGGGCCATTTGATAGGCAGATCCATTTAGCAAATCAGCAGAGGAGCCTCCACACTACACACTACTCTTACTCCCAACTGTGAGTTTTTGACTGGGTTCTCTCCTGTAAAACAGGCATCAGATCCAAATCAGGAAGTACTTGTTTTATCCCCAAAACAGTAGTGCCCCATTGCCCAGCCGGTCAGTAGTGCAGTACCCAGGGTTGCAGCTGAGCAGCTCTTAATGGCAGTTCTCCCTTAGCCTGCATTATGCCATCTAACACTGTAAAATTAACTAGCAAGAAGAGTAGGGTCTTACAATTTATTCTAGTGTAATCTCCATCTGACTGTTCCTTTCAGGTCAGACTCGTTAGACTAAGTGACGTAATGATTTTAGTTGCCTCTGAGAACTCTGTAATTGTGTTGGGGGGGTCACAGGTTTTCACTGCAGTGTATGACTGTCACTGTGTACTAATGCTGCCTATTATGAATTATCCCCTGGTTTCCTTGTGTATTGTCTTGTTAACTGTGCTTCTTGTGAAAATTACTCATTCATTTGTCTAGAAAGTCTGAATTTAACTTAATAAATTAAGCCCGAATGTTGATCGGCCTTTAACTGAGGTGGGACTAGAAGCAGCACTTCAGGAGACCAGCTACTCGTCCTCTAATAAATCTCATACCCATCATTTTTTTAAGAAAATATTGAAGATGTGTGACAATCAAAATCTTAGCATTTACTTTGTTAAAACCTGCAGGAGAATCTGTACTACTATGTGGACAAAGTATTCAGTGCGATCGTAGGATCGAGTGTGAGCTGTCCCACTGTGATGTGTGATATTTTTTATTCTCTGAGACAGATGGCTGCTAAGAGATTTCCTAGTAAGTGCCTTGTTACACTTTATCACATTTTCTATTTTTCTATTTTTTCTCCATGCTGTTCATTTGGTTTGTATGAAATATTTGTGCATAGGTAAAATCTAAGTTTTTCAAAGTGATGCTAGCTTCTTTGTGAGACTTAATGATTTATTTTTCCTATAATCTCAAAACATGCAATTCACTTTATTTCAATATAATGGCAACTATCTCTATAAAGAGCAAATCAAAATCATTGGTTTTTAAGAAGAAAAAGTTTTATCTGTAAAATTTTTTTGTAATATGTAAGTAAACCTTTTTATGTATCATATAATTAACAGGTGTGGAATAAACAGGAACACCTTTGTGTACCACCTGTTTTTAGCAGTTGTATATTTTCAAACAGTAGTAATCATTAGTTTTATACAATTGATTAAATTTGACAGCTTAAGAATACTAAGATGTCTGTGGTGAGATTTTTTTTTTTAGAAATAATCTTTGTCTTTACAAATACTTGTCCCAACATACATAGGATTTTTTAAGAATCATTGTGCTTCAGTTTTGCAAAATTAGCTATGTTAAGATTTTGCTTGGAAAGACTTTGTAAAGTTATGAAATACTACTCCTTGTTAGTACTTGGAACCACACAAATTTCAGCTCATTTCTGTTCCGTAAATAACATTATAATGAGCCAAAGCGCACTGCAGATCTGCCCATGACCGGGAGGCACAGACAAGGCAGACACTTAGGAATACTCAGGTTTCTCTATCTGTGTAAAACTGTAAATTAACTTTCTTAGCCATCCAAAAAGATTTTTTTATTTCATCATGTTTGCATTTATCTGTCCCTCTATTTAATTTACCCAATACTAACTTCTGCATGAATTCAGGCTTTGGTCTCTTGGGTAATTAAAATAAAGAGAAAACATTTAGCTTTAAACAAATATATCTAATCTTCATAATCAATAGAGGGGGCAGACGTGAATTTGCATACATAAAGATGAAGTGGCAATTAGATTCTGTTTTCAAATAGTGAGCTAGATTATAGCCACATTGCCTGCCTGCTAGTCTGTCTTATTTTTTACTCCCAACACTGTTTAAGCCATTACCCATTGACTGGCTGATGAAACTGAGGCCTCAGGTGTTCTTACTCCCTGCAGTCCCACTGCCCTGACAGGAGGGCAAGCAGTCAAGGATGGACAGCTTGTTCTGCTGAGTGAGTGTAAGAGCTAAACTCAAGTCAAGTCGGAGATTCTCTCCCTCACCACCCACTTCTCCAGCAGCTGGTTGTTGGGTTAGTTGTTGGTTCCAGTCTGAAACAAGTCCTGACGAGTGATCGGTGTATCAGTAGCCGCAGTTCACTGCAGTTTTATGTGCAATATTGGTAGCTTTGAAAGTAATGTCTCTGCCTAATTGCTTTTAGTCTTTAAGTTGTTGGTTTTCTTTTTGTGACAAGTACGTGAGAAAAACAGTTCATAGTTTCAGAAGCTTTGGTCCAACACCCACTGGATCCATTGCTTTAGTCAGGCCGAAGGCAAGGCAAAATACTGTGCCAGCATCTTGTAGCGGAGGAGGCTGCTTGTCTCGTGGCAGTGAGGAGGCAGGGAGAGAGAAGGAGGGATGAGCCAGGGCCAAAATACTCTGCTTCCTCTAATAAGCCTCCACCTTCCACAGCTCCACCACCTGATACACAGTTTATTGCAGTTAGAATCCATCATGTAGTAAACATCGATTAGACCATGGTCCAGTCATCTCTGGAAACATTCTTACAGAAATACTCTAAATGGTGGCTGGCTGGTCTCGTCCGCAGTTTTCATCCAATGAACTAGATAATCAAGACTAACTATAATATAGCCTTACATACCATGAAGATTTTTAGGATAAATTTGAAACAAAAATAAAAAACTGAGAGCTATTTTTTGGTATTCAGTGTTGCCAATAGGTAGTGCTAGAAAGTGCTTTAATATAGTTATATTCTTATAATTTCAAGAATCTTTTATAACAAGAAGCTATTTTTCAAATTAAAAAGGTTTCTTTAAAAACAGCAACTTTGCTTTTCATTTGTTATTTTAAGTTACAGCATTTTTTCTCTTAGTTTAGCCACAGTCAGTATCATTTCACAACTCAATTTTTACAAGTTATTTTCCTTTCCTCCATAGTTTACATGATTTTTTTTTTTTTTGCTTTGTCATCCTTGGTTTAATTCGTGGTTTTGCATGACATGTCCCCATTTTATCCCTGCAGATAACCCTCATGTTCAGTACTCTGCCGTGAGCAGCTTTGTGTTTCTTCGTTTCTTTGCTGTAGCGATTCTCTCACCTCATGCTTTTCATTTGCGACCTCATTATCCAGTAAGTGTTTGCTCCTCTCAAAACCTTACTCCATTTTTATTTATTTTTAGTAAAATGAAAAAAATAAGGCACTTTTAATAGGCTGTGCTAAGACATTTCACAGTTGACACAGTGCTGGTAAGTGGAGTCTGCTGACGGGAAGGGAGTGTGGCCAGGGTTCTTCTCTGCTGCACAAGGCCGTGGGTTCTTAGCTACAGGGGTGGGAATGCCTGGTTGGTAGGCGTAGTTTTGGCTGGTTGTTAACAGACCCTTTCCTGGTTTATCACAGTGGTTTACTTTTTAGTTTTATATTTTGAGGTAGAATCTGATTATGTAGCCAGACAGACCCTGACTCACAGCAGTCTTCCTGCCTCAGCCTCCAGAGAACAGGAGTGCAGGCAGGCCCACCACACCCAGCCTGTGGTGGTGTAGCCATGGCAGTGTCTTAAGAGCTCAGAGATGAGAAGGCAAACGAAGAAGTTGTTTCAAAAGTTTATAGGAACCTAACGTACATGGTATCTTCATACTTTTGCTTTCTGTTCGCCTAAGTTATATCAAAATAGGAGATTTAAAATGAACTTGTATTCAGTTACCTAAATCTAACTGTGCTCTGAATATATAATATACCTCTTAATATTTTGAAGTTTCCTTTTCTTGTAACCTATTCCTGGTCCTTCTTCACACAGCATGTTTTCAGTCACCCTTTCATCTTTCACGGTTCTAAATATTTTATATATACTCTTGATGCTTTTTAGCTGCCAATTTATATTACAGAATAATAAACATTTAGTGATTTCTTTGTTCTAAACTTTGCTTTAATCACTTTCTATGTTTAACTTACCTAGGTCTTCCTAGTCACTGTAGGAGTAAATTATTTTATTAGTCCCATGTACAGGTAAGGAAATCACCATGCAATAACTTATCTAGGCTCATATGACTAAGGCATTACGATTGGATCCTACACGATTGGTACTGGATTCAGATGGTACTAGTTCAGCCTCCACAGCCTGTAATCACACTGGTGTTAAATCTTACAGCAACCACTGCTGTAGTGCTCGGTGCTGGAGGCACATGCAGCCTTACTTGACAGTCCCACCTTAATGTGCTCATGGTCCATCAGGTAATGCAATGTAGGGAAGACTGCAGGGAACTGGCTTCTGAGTGCCCACCTCTCTGGATAGCCTCACAGTGTTAGCTGAGAGCCATGCTGCCATGGCAGAAGACAGATGTTCTGTATAGCCTGTGTCCGTTTGCTCTGTGGCTGCGTTAACTAAAGCTATGTGACCTGGGCAGAGAGAGCTTGCCAGCCATATTTCATACATAAACAGAACTGTCTCACCTCTGAACTGTGGCTTTGCCTTGTATTCAGACTTGGAATTCCTAGATGGGATTTGAATGAAATCCCTCTAACCACAAACACTATTAGGTCACTTTCCACGCAACTCTGTTATTTATTCCAGTTTTCCATCTTTTCTTTTGGTTGCTGTTTGCCGCCATCCCCACCACTTCAGCATCTCTATCAGGTCTTTAACCATAACCTTCATTTTAAAGAAATTTTGAAGTAGTGAGAATAGAGAAAACATAACATTATTTAGCATTGGTGCTGTAGAGATGAGCACAACTGCCTTCTATTAAGCTAGAACTGTTGTTCCAACTTAATTAGTACTTGATTAGTACCAAGTAAAAAGTATGAGTAAGCACTACTGTACAAGCTGAGAGGGTGGAGTCATCTCAGAGACTGAGGTGACGTCGTCAGGTCCTGGACGTTACAAGGTAATACAGGAGCAGAGTTGGTCAAATGCTACTGAATTTTATATTTAGAAATTCTTTTAATTTTGAGAAACTAATTATAGAAGATGTTTTAGAGTAGACAAGAAAGAGTAAAGAGCAGGTAGCTAAATAATTATAGTGAGGGCACCAGGTCTGAGGCATTGCTGGCAGACAGTCAAGGAGGGATGTGTGCATATACATGTGTGAAAACTCTTTGAACATTAGTTTTTTAAAAAATGGAGGCATGGGCTGGAGAAATGGAAAAATGGAAGCTCAGCAGCTAAGAGCACTGACTGCTCTTCCAGAGGTCCTGAGTTCAATTCCCAGCAACCACATGGTGGCTCACAACCATCTGTAAAGGGATCCCAGGCCCTCTTCTGATGTCTGAATACAGATACAGTGTATTCACATAAAATAAATAAATCTTTAAAAGAAAAAAGAAAAGGTGGAGCTGCATAGACGGCTCAGCAGTTAAGAAGGCGTGAATTCAGTTCCCAGCACCCATGTCAGGCACCCATGTTAACCACCAGAAACGGCCACTCCAGAGGCTCTAAACCCCTCTTCTGAACTCTGGGCACCTGCACCCTTGTGTGCACATGACTACACACAGATATACCTGTGCACATAAAAAACAAATCTTTAAAGAATGTAAAGAATGAGATGGACTAAGGGCTGGGACTAGAGCTCAGTGTTCAGGCATCTACCAGCATTTGTGAGGCCCAGCATTCAGTTGCTAGGACTATAAAAAAGAAACAAAAGGAAACCTTCACTTGAATCTCCTTGGTAATTGTTTTGTTGGGTTTGTTTTTTTTTTTAACACGGATTATGTGGACATTTGGTAAACCACTGTTGAAATTTTCATAAAGGAAAGTAATTGCGCAATTGTTATTATATCCCTCATTCTTTCCTTGATAATCTATTTTAAGACTCTCCCAGTGGAGACCTTTTTAACCCATTAGTTTTGCTTTGTCTGGTGTACATCCCTGGAGCACTGTGCACTCTCTCTGCTGTGGAATTTTGCATCATGATTAGTAACATCTGTGCACAACAGATCCCTGCACAGACTGCCAGTGTCTCCAGGACAAGGCAGAACCTTTCCACACGTGTGTCCAAAGCACACGTAGTTGCTAAGACAGTCGCATGCTCAGTTTAACTAATAAAACGAGAGCTGAAAGAAGGAGCTCACCAACTGCGTCTGTCTTTAGTGGAGAAGCAGATTGATACTGTAAATACAGGGTGAGAGAAGCAGATTGATACTTTAATACAGGGTGAGAGAAGCAGATTGATACTTTAATACAGGGGAAGAGAAGCAGATTGATACTGTAAATACAGGGTGAGAGAAGCAGATTGATACTTTAATACAGGGGAAGAGAAGCAGATTGATACTTTAATACAGGGGAAGAGAAACAGATTGATACTTTAATGGGGGGGGGGGGAGCAGAGGTGAAAAGAGGGCTTTGCTGCTCCAGGTCAGAGTCCTAGAGGATTCTAAGCAAAGAACTGAGATTAGAACAGAGCAACTGCTCTTTTGAAAGATTATTGCAAACCTGTGACATTGGTTTTTTTGTAACCCAAACACAGTCAAATGGCACCAAGTCCATGAGTCAACCTAAGAGAAAAAAGAAGAGAATGTCTGCCAAGTTACTCTGAATTTAAAAATGTAACATTTTGATTGATTGACTTTAATAATTGTTACATAGTGTTACCTGAGTTGTGTGCTGGAAGCCAGGTGATGAGTGTCCTGGGTATACAGTGAAGGGAAATTTTTATTACAGTTTGCATGGAAATAGCAAGGAATCAAAGCAGCCAGCTGACATGGCAGTATAACAGTAGCCACAGTTATATGGGTCTCAGCCTGTGGTGATCTGGGCAGAATAAAATGAACTCTCTTCCCTTTTGCTAGTTCAAGAAAAAAAAAAAATAACCTAAAACACTGAATTTAAAAACCAAGTTTAAGGGCTGGAAAGGTGCCTCACTGACTGCTTTTCCAGAGGTCCTGAGTTCAATTCCCAACAACCACACAGTGGCTCACAATGAGATCTGATGCCCTCTTCTGGTGTGTCTGAAGACAGCTATAGTGTATTCATATATAATAAATAAATAAGTAAATCTTTGACAAAAAACACACACAAGTTTAAACCAGGCACATGCTTTTAATTCCAGCACTCAGAAGGTAGAAGCAGGCAGATCTCTGTATTCAGGGCCAGCCTGGTCTACAGAGAGAGTTCCAGGACAGCCAGGGATACACTGAGAAACCTTGTCTGGAAAAATCAAGAAAACAAATAAACAAATTTAAATGGAGAAGTCTTGTGAAATTCAGTTGAAACTAATGTTACCAGAACTTTTAAAGAAGGTTACTTCCTTCAGAGGTAGAGCCGTAGTGGGGTCCTCTTACAAATGGGATGGGTGGAGTCCTGGGTACTCCAGCTGAAATCATATTTGGAAACCATAAGTTATAACTTTTGCCAGATATGATGATCATATACCAGATATCCCTTCCCCAGATTTCTTCATTTCTTGGTCATTTCTTTTCCACTACATTCATTATCTATTTTCAATGTGAGATACTAAAAACTAAAACAGTGTTGAGTATATTTACTATATTTTCCTGGATATGTCTTTTGATAATATTGTTTACTGTGGTAGGATAGTTGGTTATATAGAAATGTAGATCAATAAGACTCATGAGAGAACTGTGTTCTGTCCATTTTATTTACATTTACTTTAATGTAAATTACATACTGTCAGGAAGCCAGACCCGAAAGATAACTTGCATAACAGACCCTGTAGTTACCTTCTGGTAAGATCCTATGTGAGTGGGTAACTTCATTTCTTGGTCTGAATTTGTATTCTTCCTGCACCTCTGTGGTGGGAACAGTTGGTTGCAGAAGTCTTATGTGCTATTTGAATATGCTTAGAAGTAGACTGAGCACAGAACATTGGAAAGACCTATAAGGTAGAAAAAGTAGAGATATCTGATATTCTAAAAGTAAAGAAAATTAGTAGTTAATCCAGTCTTTAGACTACACAACGCCATTAGACACAGTTGATTATTTATGTCTTTCAAAGGAACAAGTCATTAAATCTTTAATCTGTCTTTTTTTTTAATGGCACTGAGAATGGAATTTAAGGTCTCAATGCATGCTAGGCAAGCACCCCACCACTGAGCTGTACCCCAGCCCTCTTTTTACTTTTTATAGGGGAGACCAGCAATCTCATTAAGTTGCCTGGACTGGATTTCTCTGTAGCTTTAACAGACCTGAGTTTGAGCCTTTCTGTCTGAGCCTCCCTAGCCATTGAGATCATAGACCTACACCACCAGCTTCTTTCATCATCTCCTAACCCCAAGTTCTATAAGTTGTCCTAGGCTTAGCTGCCTCTCACTAGCTTGACTTGAATGAACATTTTTCAGCCATTGTTTAGAGCCATAGCCCATTCGCTCTAGTCTGCTTTTTATATAAACTCTACTTCTTGAAAAATTAACAAGACTTTTGGTCATTCTTACATTTTCTAGGATACACAGACAGTTAGGACTTTAACTCTCATCTCAAAAACCATTCAGATTATTGGAAACTGGGGATGTCAATCCAGAAGAAAGGTGAGTTTATAAGTGTTTCCTTCCTAACAAACTTTATCATACACTAAGTTCCTTCTTCACTTCCGTCCGTATTAAAAATAAAACCGAAGATAATACATACTCAGATGCAATAATTATCTTTCAGTGGGTGTTCTGCTGTAGTCACCTTTTGAAGGAGACATTGGTACTCAAACCTGACCTATCCATGGTGACTTTGGTACTCAAATCTGACCTATCCATGGTGACTTTGGTACTCAAACCTGACCTATCCGTGGTGACATTGGTACTCAAACCTGACATATCCATGATGACTTTGGTACTCAAACCCGACATGTCCATGGTGACATTGGTACTCAAACCCGACATGTCCATGGTGACATTGGTACTCAAACCCGACATGTCCATGGTGACATTGGTACTCAAACCTGACATATCCATGGTGACATTGGTACTCAAACCTGACATGTCCACGGTAGGGGACAACTAGGAAGAAAAGGCGCAGGCGCAGTTGGATTATGTGATTGTCTGTCCATAGTCACCTAACAGCTCTGAAACAAGTCTTCAGTTCCAAGATGAATGCTTCATGGGAATATGGGGCTAGCTTTCTCCTTAGCTTCAAAATGTAGACCCGTCCATCATGTTCTTAGTGCTCTACTTCAGAGCTCATGAACTCCGCCACTCGTGAAGTCTTTTAACTCAAGAAACTTTATGCAACCTTAGGTATAAAAATCAAACATTTACTGACAATAATTATTTTAGCATTTTGAAATGCCCAGCCCCCAGTGCTGAGATTTTTCTTCCGTTTGCTTCTACAACTGCTGTTTTGGGGTTTCCCCTAATTTAAGATCTAGGAGGGAAATGGTCAGACAGTGACTAGAGTTCAAAGCTGTGTCCAGGTTCTGAGGGACCTACATTGCTCCTCAGTCCCTCTCTCACCAAGAATGTTCAGCAAAGAAGGGATAAGTGCCGGGCTCTGACTAATAAAGTAACTGCGGTCACTGACTCTACAAAAAATAGGCTTTGCTGGCACCCTGCATCTGGCCCAGCATGAGGTATCTTTAGTTATCAGAAGCTGGAATCAACAATGTGGACCAAGCCTGATCATATTCAGGGAAAGGCTGAGCATGACATACCATTGTGCTGTGTGGGGAAGACAGTGAGTATGCAAAGCCATGATCCTGGAGCATTCTGGGTTTACACAGTGTAGGAGTGCTCTAGAACAAGATCATGAAGCTGGATGTGACTTTCCCAGCCTGCCTGCTGCCCCCCCAGGAGAAGAGTTGAGGAAGCTCCATCGTCTGCTCTCCTCTATAGTTACTTATGTGCCATCACATCTGGGCCTACCACACAGTTGACTACCACACTGGCTGTAGAGCTGGCTCCTTAAGGCACCCCACTGATGAACTGCCATGAGTAATTAAGACTGATTAGCCAAGAGGAGAAGCACCACCATACTTGCTACCTGACATGAGTGAAATCTGCAGATCTTAGGGGTTTGGGGAGCCAGATGCATAGGGATTGTCCCATGCTTTCCAGGAGTTGCTCTATCATGGGGAGAACAGCACAGTAGCCATCTACTTCCCTACTCTGAAGAGACTGAGTTGAGATTATCTGGGGAAACAAGGGAGTTGGTAGGGAAGTTGGAGACTGGAAGCCTTACCTTGTAGTAAGTCTTTGACTTGTACAGCTTGGTCCTGGAAACCTGACTAGGACACCACAGGCATGAAGAGCCAACAAACACAAAGGAAACTAGGCTTGGGTGGCCTGCCTAACTAACTAACTAACTAACTAACTGCTAACTAACTATAAATTAGGTGTCTTTATTAAGTATAACAAAAGGGGGGGGCTGTAGGGAGCAGTCTCTAGCAGTAAACCTCCTGGAGGAGGAAGTTGTATTTGCTCATTTCTGGTTTTAGATAAACACTAGTACTTGGATCCCAGTAAATGGTTTGCCATTTACAGGGGTTGAGGCAGCTAGAGTCCTTGACATGGCTGCGTTCTTGTCATCAGTTCACATTCACCCTGTGCCTCATCTGCTCCCTACACTAGAATGTTGTAAGTTCCAGGTAATATAGGGAAATTGTATGAAGAAAGGTGTTCACAATTTTTCATTTGTGAGAAACACATTTGAACACTCCTAGGCTGGACCCATTCCTATTTGGCTAGTGGGAGCAGCCCCTGTGACCTGGAGGCTTTACCCTTAATCATCCACCTTCCTTTGTCACTGTCCCCCCCCCCCGTCTGAGGATCTTTACCTTTCCCTGCCTGCCTTCTTCCTTTCCCTTGACAGTGAAAATTAAAAACAAAGTACAAATTTGCATACTAATGAGATTAATATACTTATTTATGTTTACATAAATAAATACTGAGTCTTTAAGTCAAGTATATAGAGCATCTTCACTGTTTTTCAGAGTTGATTGTATTTTGGTTTTATAATCATTCAGTTTGCATAAACACATAGTACAAAATGATAGAAGTATATTTAAGGCCATTTTTTAAATTGTTGGAAATTTTGTCCTAATCTCAAGATAGATTGTACTTAGTGTTTTTTAGTTTTTGTTTGGTTGGTTTGGGGATTTGTTTGTTTGTTTGTTTGTAGTGAAACTTACATCCCCAATGTAAGCAATTAAAGTCAAACATTCTAATAAAATCCAAAACTACTGATTGATACATGCTGACTAATGATGTGGGAGAATAATGTATGTTTTTGTTTCTGTAATTTAGCCATTATGTTTTTGTTAGAGCAAAAGCCTTCATATCTAGTAAGACTAGCCCAGTTCCTAATATACAGTAGCCCAGTGATCTTTACTGAAGTTTTCTGGGCAGCAGCAACTGCTGATGCATGATGCATTGGCATGCAGAGTACCATGCAGCATGGGTGTGGTCGGATTGGTAGAGTGCAGCACGTGTGCACCAGAAACACCTGTAAGATGTTTGGTTTTGAACTAGTTGTTTGTGCCTTCAGAAACCTTTACTATTGACACATTTCTCATGACTACATGTGGAGTCACAACTAAGAGTTTAAGAACTGTGCATATTTAACACACAAATCCTGTGTTTGTTTTCTCATAGTCACGGTTCAAAAAGTCAGTCATGTGTGAATTTCTCAAAATGTTTCAAGAAGAAAGGTATTTTACAGACGTGAAAAAGGTATGGTTCTTTCTTATCATTTAGTTTAAAGAAATTATTATCTCATATTCTTCCAAAGAGTCAGTTTCCACTTTTAAAAAAACAAATCGTGTTGAAATTGTCAATCAAGAAGCCTTTTTCGGGCTGGAGAGATGATTTAGAGGTTTAGAGCACTGACTGCTCTTCCAGAGGTCCTGAGTTCCAATTTGCAACAACCACATGGTGGCTCACAGCCATCTTTAATGGGATCCAATGCCCTCTTCTGGCATCTAGGCATATATGCCAGCAGAACACTGTGTACACAATAAATAAATAAATCTTTCTTTTAAAAAAAGTCTTTTTCTTCCAATTCTATCAAATAAAGCTGTGAGATAAGCAGGTCTTAACATTACCGGCTATCGTCCTAACTATACAAATACAGATTCCCATGCAGCACTGTTGACATTTGGGGTTCAGTAGTTCCTGATTTTGCATCGTAGGATATTTGGCAGTGTCCATGAATTAAGTGCCAATAGCATACCCCCAATTTTGACAACCAGAAGTGTCCCCTGGAGGATGAAATTATCTTTTGTTAAGAACCTTTGGTCTAAGGGGTTGGGGACTTGGCTCGGCGGTAGAGCGCTTGCCTAGCAACCACAAGGCCCTGGGTTCGGTCCCCAGCTCTGAAAAAAAAAAAAAGAAAAAAAAAAAAAGGAACCTTTGGTCTAGGACTAAAGCCCAGTAGAGCATGTTATGTAATAGAGTGGGTTCCCAATTGCCATAATAAACAAAATGGGTCAGCAAGATGGCTCAGCAGATAAAGGCACCTCTCACAGAGCCTGATGACCTGAGTTTGATTGCTGGGGTCACATAATTGGAAGGAGGAAACCAACTCCCATAAGTTGTCCTCTAACCTCCATATATGCATGCTGAGACACTCACATTCCCACACACATTCACATAAAAATCATAAAAATGTAAAACATGTTGAGTAAATATGGTTGTAACTAGAGGAAAATAAATAAAAATAAAAATTATATATAAATGCCTACAGCATATAGAATGCTATTATAAGGCCTACAAAATATAAAAAGGAGTGTGATTAGAAACTGAGAAGTTTAAGTCTTTAATTTTTTTTGGTCCTTGACTTGTTAGTCATCCACATAAAGTACAGTATTATAAACCTGAAGAACTTGGAACAGAAATTTATCTTAGGATGTAGCTAAACTAAACTTGAAGAAAGCACTTGTGTGTTCCTTATCACAATCCTAAGTGAGCCAACTCAAGCGAGGCCGGTCTCCGGTCTCCAATGCCTGTTGACTTTCTGCAGGGGATTTAGCCGTTGATGGCCGAGCATTCTTACTGAAGTGCATGTTAGACTGGCAGCAGACTTTCTCAGGGGCTCCATGAGTGAAAACACTGCCATCAGATAGGGTTTGGCTTGGTTTGGTTCACAGAGTCTCAGTATATAGCCTTGGCTATCCTAGTACTTAGTATGGAGACCAGGCTGGCCTCAAACTCAGAGATGGCCACCTGCCTCTACCTCCTAAGTGCTGGGATTAAAGGTGTGCATGACTATGCTGAACCTAGAATTTATCTAGGTTTTATTTTATCTAGAATAATAGAAATTCAATTAAAACTTTTTAAAGTAATTGTTGAAAGCTTTTGAGAAAATTTAAAACTATGCTTTTAGTTTGTAAAATAAAATTACAAGTTTTGTACACTCACAAATAGATTGTAACCTACTACATTTACTGTCTCCTGTATGTCTGTAGTCCTGAGGTAGCATAAGATAGTTTGCCCGAAAATCTTAATTATCTCTTTGTGTGTGTCCATGTGTCTTTCTGTCTGTAGATTGGACCCAGGACCTTACATAACCTAGACTATTCTGTCTAAGATTGAGCTCTGTCTCCAGCCTCTGTAATTAAGGAATTATGGGTGTCCATGTAACACAGTTTCTCTTCATTACTGGCATTTATACTAGTGACTTTAAGTGACATGTAACTAAATCAGAAGCTCTTGCCCACACAGTATAGGGAAGGTTATACCAGAAGAGTTGTGCATACAGAGTGATTATACAACTTGGTGACAGAACCACAGCACTGTAAGGAGTTGAAGATGACTATGGCTCAAGTAGAGTGAGCCTGAGCCAACCAGTTACCCACGGTGACTTTGGTGTTTTCTTACATTCCAGTCACGCGTTCGTTTTTATCTCATACTTCTTCATATAATGCTAAGAAGTGAGATGTTCAAGTAACTGTTAACCTCCACTGCGGATGGTCATCTATTAGAACTGCAGATGAGACAGGATACTTTGTCAGTGTTGTCCACAGGACAAAAAGGATTCTGTTCTTGTCTGTACACTTACCAAGATCCAAGTCCGGCAAACTAGAAAGAACACATTGGGAACCTCTGGAGCGGGTTGCTCTGGAGGGCGAATCACCATTCTTCACCCAAGTTGCTATGCCTTCAGTCCTTTAGAGGAACCATTAGCCCCTCGATGTTTCTCTTACAAAACTATATGCTTGAGTTGTTTATATCCTAAAATCTAAACAAAATAAAGTTAGAAACAAAAGGGAAGGAAGCAATGAAGGCCAGAGAACTGGGATCATAATATCTCATGGGTAATTCCTCTCTGAGAGCAAGAGTTGCTTTTGAACTGCTAAATTTTCCCTTCCCATGAAGAGGTGTCCACATGCTGGGAAGCCCTTGACTAGTCATGAAGCTAAATGCTTTTCACTGAGTGACCTCCTATTTCTAGCAATGGATGTTACAAATCTTCTTGAGCCACATCCTTATGTTCTGCATAGAAAGTTTGTAAATACTTATATTTGATTTTAGGTTATCTCATTTGTCAAGATCATCAACTACATATAATAGAAATCAGCAAGCTATTTTCTGTGCATAGCCAACAAATGGTAGGATTTATTGGTTACATAAGACCGTATTTCATTTTTGGTTTTATCTCATAACCCTGATTCTTATAAAAACAGACTGCAGGTCAAATTTAGCTCAGTCCATAGTTTTGTGTTACCAGCCTATCAGAAACGTTTGTGGTCCTCTATGTAAAAATCTCTGGACCCAAGAATTTTCAGAATTCAAATTTTCAGAATTTCAAAAAGTAATGGGAATTTAAGTTATATTAAATAGCCCCTTTGGTTCCACCCAGCAGTTATACACTAATGTTTCCATGATGTAAAATACATTGTAAAGTAATACATGAGAGCTGTGTGCCAGTGTTTGCTGCAAATCAAAGATGACAGTTTTAAATGCTAAAAATAAATGCTTTGAGCCAGGTGGTGGCAGCATATGCCTTTGATCCCAGAACTTGGGATGCAGAGGAGGGTGGATTTCTTTGAGTTTGAGGCCAGTCTGGACTACAGAGTGAGTTCTAGGGCAGCCAGGGCATCAGAAATATGGATAAGGGCTAGATGTATATGCCTGTCATCTTAGCTCTAAGGAGGCAGAAACAGGAAGATTACAATGTGTTTAAGTCCAGCCCCAAAAATAGTGAGACATTGTCTCAAAACGAATTATAGTTAAGGATTATAGATGAAGTTATTTCTATAGGGAAGTCCATTCAGAATTTGAATAAATTAAGAAACTGCCTTTTAGAATACCTTTCATTTGTAAACTGGGAACTTTGTATAACCAAATGTATTTTATTTTACAGATTACTGTAGGATGAGCCTCTTTGATCCAAGATGCTCTAAGATCTGAAATATTGTAATATTTAAAACTTGAGTGGACAAAGGAAAATTACCCACTTGAACTCACGTAATAGGTCACAAAGTTCAGGCGTAGTAAAATAACTGTATAAAGTTTCCCTTAGGGGATATATATATATATATATATATATATATATATATATATATATATATATATATTCTGTTTAGATATGAGTCCAGTCCCCAAGATATCTTTCTGTATAAGCGAATGTTTCAGAATCCTAAATTAAAAGCACTTTGGTCCTGAGCATTTTGTATAAATGAGAGGAATTTCCTATTATAATCAGTGACATGCAAGATAAAACTTTTGTCTGTCTGTTTGTTTTTCAAGACAGTTTCTTTGTGTAGCCTTGGCTATCCTGGAACTCACTGTGTAGACCAGGCTGCCTCAAACTCAGAGGTCCGCCTACCTCTGCATCTGAAGCACTGGGATTAAAGGTGTGCGCCAGTGCTGCCCCACCTGGCAGATAAATCTATTTTTTATAATGTACTTATTTACTCACATACTGTAATACTTCTGCGTCTCCCCGTTTAGTTCTTGGATGAAATTTCGTCTACGGAAACTAAGGAGTCCAGTGGTACGAGTGAGCCTGTGCACCTGAAAGAAGGGTAATTAAATGAGACATGAAAGTTAAATCATTGTAGACAGTAAGTACAAAGAACATAGCTTTGAGAATGAAGAAACCTGAGTTTTCATTCTGTTCCAGAGCTACCCAAGCTGCTTCAGTCAGGTAAATCACCCTCACTACCCTGTCAGCTCCATCTAGGGCAGCACTCACTGACCACAGAGACCAGGCTGTTCCACAGTTTGGAAATGGCCCTTTTCCCTTAAAGAAGAGTGGTTGTTACTAGGAGTGATGAGATGGGAATAACTTACATGACTTTTTATTCTGTATAGCACAATTCTAAAATGATATTACTTAGAGGCAGGAGAGAGGCCTCATAGTTAAGAGAGGTCGCACTGCTCTTGTAGAGTGCCTATGCTCCATTCCCAGCACCCATAGAGTGGCTCACCACTATCTGTAACTCCAGTTCCAGAGGATCTGAAGCCCTCTTCTTATTTCCACAGGCAGTGCACACTGCACAGATGTCATGCAGGCTACACCATACCTAAAAGTAAAATTAAAACAACCCTACATTAATATAAAGACGATTTCCCGAGTCGTCAGTGGAAGCCACTGCTGTACACTAATAGCTGTGCACGACTGCCAGTGGCGCCTCCCAGTCAGAGTCAGTCACGGTCAGCTCTTTGTTTCAGGTAAATACTTTAACCACTGTGCATTCAGTGTTTGTTTTCTGTCTGTTATATTGGCAGTGAGATGTATAAAAGAGCTCAAGGAAGAACCCGTATTGGAAAAAAGAACTTCAAGAAACGATGGTTCTGCTTGACAAGCAAAGAGCTCACCTACCACAAACAGCAAGGTAAAGTTGTGTTTGTGCTTCGCCATGGCTCTCCTCTGCTGGTTCTTGGTGATACAGTGGATCCTTGCATAGGGAGTGGTTCAGAGATCTCACAGTGACACACAAAACTAAACTGAAGTGTTTATTTTATCACACGTGTGCAGACATACACACATATGCACAGTCTAACCAGAACGAATGAATATGCATGTATATATCCAAATATATTAGTAAGAAAGTTTTTATAGTGTGTTGCATTTCAGGCATCCACATATTTTGTTACAGTGTGTGTGCATGCGTGTGTGTGTGTGTGTGTGTGTGTGTGTGTATGTGTGTGTGTGTGTGTGTGTAACTAAAGATCAATAAGTTTACCTTTGTAAGCTGTCTTTGAATGTTTCAGAATTCTAGTTTAAATTGAGTTTTATATAAATATTTTCACCTATGGATACCATTGTTGTTTATAATGTTTATTTTAATAGCATAATTTAAGCCAGGCCTGGTGGTATATATCTTTAATCCAGGCTCTAAGGGTGAGGGAGTTATAGGACAGAGACAGACAGATCCCCATGAGGTCGAAGCCAGCCTGGTCTACATTGTGAGTTCTCGAACAGCCTGGATTACATAGAGAAAGAGACTGCTTTAAAAAAAAAAACTAATAATAACAACAACAATAGTGCAATTAAATAAAATTTAAAGTAAATTAGTCATCTTCTGTGAATAAACAAGTTATTTGTTCCTCAGTTAAAACACTGTCTAATCTAAGCCAACATTCCAACGTCTGCTGGTTAAAACGCTCTTTAAGTCAGGTGGTAGTCATGGTGAATTTCCTGAGAATCCTACAGTTATGTACACATAGACCTGGAGTTTGCATAGGAATTTCATGGACCTCCTAGGCCTGAAGTGCACCTACAGTTGTCATATTTAGCCTTTTGTTCTACCCACTGATGCTAGAATAGAATAGACTTTCACAGAATTAGGCCAGCAGAACCATAAGAATGAGTGTATTGGACCTGCATTGGTTTTGTGTTGGAAGAAACATGGGATTGTGAGATTATTCTCCAACGCCTACAGCTCCAAGCACGCGTGCTTGCCGTTTAAATATTTTAATGGATTTTTTCCCAGTTATATTACATCCTTTCTTGCTGTCTAAAAAGGATTCATTGAACATAAGTTGACATTTTCTGATTTCTTGGAGTGATCATTGGTAATGTTACTTCATTTTTAGAGTGAGAAAGGGTAGATGCCGCTGGTTTTCCCAGCTGACAGCCTTTATCCCCAGTTAAATACCTCAGAAGCTGTGCTTTTGTGTCCGTGTTTGCTTTGTACAGTTTCTCTCTCACCTTTTAGTCAGGCTGTCACCCTAAGTTTCCTTTGCTGTCAGTGACATGTCTCTCCCCCATCCCTGTCGCCCGCCTTCATACCGTATTGCTAATATGGTGTGGGTTACGATGCAGATAGTGTAATCGCAAAGCTACACATAGGGTCAGAGGCTTCGCATGAAGACGGAGGACTTTGCTCGTGGTGAGGTGGCAGCTTCCTGCTTGCTAGTTCCTCAGCAGCGTAGCTCACTCCTGTCTTCTAGCTGCTTTCTTGATGGCCTAAGCTGTAACTATTTCTGTTGCTACAGCTACGGTGTTAAATTTTCTATACAATAAATTTTGATGTCGGAAAAGAATGCCTCCTGAATTTTCTGTAGCATAGTTGTACTCATTGTCTCTCCTTAGCCTTCCTCATAGGTGGGTGTTCTGAGTTGGTGACGGGATATCTTTCCAGTTGCTGTATGAAGAATGAGTAGAGTTTTCTCCACTTTAAACATCTTTTCTCAGTAGACTGGTGCTCACTTAGCGGCTGCTGAGAGGCGATAGACCGTGAGCAACCGAGCAGTTGTGTGGTAAATGAGTGCCCTCAGGTGCTCCGTGAGCACTCGTCGCTTCTGTGACAGCTTTATAGAGCTCGGTACTGACTTTAAATTAAAATTATTGTTGCCTCCCGTTAGATGGTGGAGTCTAGTGACCTGCCGATGTCGCAGCTTCTTCATGTCTCATACACGTCATCTTGTATAGCTCTTATAGTTGCTTTAATGTACAATTCTTATGTTATGTTCTGTATATACTCTTTATAGGGATGTTTCCTTCTTCAGGTCTGTGATCTTAGGTCCTGTAGACCTCAGATCAAGTGTCAGCTTCTTCTTGGAAGTCATTTTAAGTCTCCAGCCGCCTAGCTGCCTATTAATAGGAACAGATAGCATACTGGTTATTACATTCATGTCTCTCTTCTCCTGCTCTTTTAAGATCCTCAGTGGTAACAATCATGTCACTAGTATAAAGCGTTTACTAAATGCTCTTGAAAGATCATCAGGTCTTCCAGATATGCTGTTGCCTGAATTCCTTTAGTAACCACTGTTCTAGATTCAGAAGCTTTAACCAAGTTTACTTTTAAAACTGTTAATAAGCCCATCTGTGAAATACTTTTGTGAGGTTTGCTTAGCTATTGTGTGTTCTTGAGACCTGTTCTACATAGGTACATGCAGACAACTTATACAACTTCTCAGACATACCCTCACAGTGCAGTTGGGCCACTTGATTTCCCCTCCTCATGTTTTCTGACATGAAGCTCTCCAGAATTTTGTTTGTTGTTTTTCCTTAATAGCTAAAGAACTAAATAAGCCATTGACTCAATTATGCAGAGGTTTTCAGCTAAACAGATTTTACTTGGTGCCTACTATATGCCAGAAGTGCAGGTGAGAGCAGTTGTGGGGAAGACATACTAAAGGCCAGGCTCTTATTCACTCTGTCAGTACTGATCGATAGACAGACAGGCAGGCAGGCAGGCAGGCAGGCAGGCAGACAGGCAGGCCAAAATTATTTTTAATTACAATAATCCAAGGCCCTGGACCAGTTGATAGCAATAGGGATAGTAAAAACAGTTACCATTCTGGGTCTGTTTTAAAGGTAGTATTTGGAGAATCTTTTAGATACAAAGAGGGAAACAAGAGTACAGGACCGTTTCAAGGCTTTGGGCAAAAGTTAACTGAAGGGATGAAATTAGATACAGGGCTGGTGAGATGACTCAGAAGTTAAGAGCCCTGGTTGCTCTTCCAGAGGTCCTGAGTTCATTCCCAGCAAGCACAACCATCTATAGGGGGATCTGATGCCCTCTTCTGGCAGGTGGATGTGTGTGCAGCAGAGCACTCAGACATTAAATAAATAAAAAAAGAAATAGATACGTGAGAATTGGGGTGAAGCTCAGTTAGGAGATTGCTCACCTAGTGTGCACAAAGCCCTGGTTTTATTCCCAGCAGGACATATACTGGGTATGGCAGCCCACATCTGCAATCCCAGCACTTGGGAAGCAAGAAAATCAGAAATTCAAGGTAATCCTTAGCTATGTAGTGAGAAAGCTAGCCTAGACTCTGTGAGAGCTTATCTTTTAAATAGATACACAGTGAGTTCTAGTAATAATAGAGAACTTGGTACTCATCTAACACCCTCCGAGATAATAATTAGAAACTTAGACCAAAATATATTAGATGATGCTGAAGAGTTTGACCCTGGAAAGAAAAGAATCATTCTTTTTTCTAAGAATCATTCTTTCATGGCTAAGATTTCTATTTTCATGATCATCTAAAAAAAAAAGTACTGTAATTTAAGGTAACTAAATTCATGCAAAAAACATAGTTGTTTGACTTCAAGTGTCAAAAGATTGTTTCAAGGATTCCAGAAAGACTGGAAATTGAGGAAACAAGAGTCTGGAACCTTCAGATTTCGTGTGAACTTCCCTGACATCTTTAACTGACTTTAGGTGCTTAGGCAAGGAGAAAAATTCAGAGAGGCTAATAAAAAGCAAAAGCTGAAATATGTAAAGAAGCAATGTATACGTAGCTTGAGCAGATTACAGCTCAAAGGGTGAGTTATCAATACAAATGCTTAAGGGATGGTAGCTAAGTTTGTTTCAGTATGCACTGAGATGTTGACAACTTGAAACAGGGAGCATAGTCAAGAGGGAGAATGGAATAGAAGTGTGCCCTAGGTAATCTGTGTCTAAGAAACAGACACACTTTAAAGCTACTTTGAGGACTCAGTGGAAATATTAGTAATGAGGAGTAAAAGAAAGGGAACTCCGCAGAAACTCATTATAGGAAGAAATAAAATAGAAACAGTGGCATTGCCAGGTATGGAAGTGTTGGGGTCTGAGAATTGCCTGACCAACCACTCAGACATCAATCTCCGTCACACAGGACTGGTTTGTACAGTGCACACCCCAAGACTGATCCATCAGGGACATAGTCCAGACTCCGGAACTAAACTGCGTCCCTCAGCTAGAGTTCTGAAAGCTACAAACGTCTGGGCCAAGTTCTTCACCAGTCAGGATTTAGCGATAGGGTATATCCTTAGGAACATGTTTTTCTTGTACATTTATCCTGCTCTCATTGGTTGGGGTATTCATCTGTGGCAGAGGACTTGCCTAACTTTCTGTCTTAATTTGCCAATCAGGATGTCAGTTGCCCACATACATGACTTTCTACCAAGTAGGATGTCAATTCCCAGGGAGGTCTTAGGAACTTAAAACTTTATTCAACACCTACTCAAAATGGAAGTCTTATTATAAATGGCTTTTTTAAAAAAAAAAAAAAAAGATTTATCTATTATTATGTGAGCACACTATAGCTGCCTTCAGACACACCAGAAGAGGGCATCGGATCCCATGACAGATGGTTGAGCCACCATGTGGTTGCTGGGAATTGAACTCAGAACCTCTGGAAGAGCAGTCAGTGCTCTTAACCACTGAGCCATCTCTGCAGCCCTAAATGGCTTCTTATATTGGTATAGGTGTCTCTTTTGTGTTGAGGTCCATCCCAGGAACAATTTATTAAGGCAAAAAAAAACATAAAAAGCTCATACACATTCCCAAGTGCAGCAAGTGCTGCCAGACAGTTGGCTTGGGTTCAGGCTTGTTGTGGCTAACTATGCAAAGCAGCTCTGACTTCTATTGTGATTACTTTCCAAGAGCGCCAGAGCACAAAATGTAACAGAGTATGTAATCAACTCGGGCATAAGAAAGTTTTCTAGTAACAGCACATGAGAAAGTTTTCTTATAACACTAGTAACACACAAAATGACTGGTTAGAGAGGCAGCAATTACCTTAACAGATACTAAATGCCTTTAATTCCAGCTTTTGAGAGACAGACAGGTGTCTCTGAGTTCTAGACCACAGTGAGTTCTAAGCCAGTCAGGGATGTTTAGTGAGACCCTATCTCAAAAAGAACTGTAGAATTGAAATATGTAACACGTAAAATGAGAGAATGACTGGTTGGGTTTATTAGCCACAGGTACGAGAAGAAAAGTTCACTGATCTTAATAACACAGATCAGTGGAAATTAACCAGTTAGAGAAACAAAAAAGATTTGGGACATTTGCAAGATGAAGAAAACCATAGTAACTTGTGAAACCATATCCAACATGATGGGTATCTCAAGTGAAGACAAAGAGAGAAGGGAGATTTAAAGGGATAATGGCCTAAATAAATTCAAATTTTCATTTGGAAAAATCATCTTAAAGAACCAAGAAATGCAGTGAACTTGAAGTGTGATAAATGCCAAGGAAAGAACACCAAGGTATATGATAAGCAAAGATAAAATTTTGTAAACAGAAAGGATAAATTACTGTAATCTAGAAGAACAGCAGTGTGCTTGACGATTTACTTTTCCTAGAAAAAAAGCAGAAACAAACAATGGAATGTGGTCTCAAAATACTGACAAAGAAAAAAATTCAACTTAGAAATATTCTAGTAAAAAATTTTCATCAAATATCAAAATATCCTTTCAATAAATAAAAGATGGGATTGACTGTAACAGTCCTCACTGTAGAAAGTTCTAAAGGAGCGCCTTCCAAGGTGAAGAGCACAGGAAGTGGTTGACACTTGTATAAATATAGAATGGTTTGCTTCAAAATGTGACTGCTAAATACAAGATTTACAGCATTGAACTGTGGCTTTACAGCATATCTAAATATGAAATATGAGGCAAGAGTGTCCTAACAGAAGGGGATGGGGGATTTCTTGTATCTTAGGAAAGAACATAAGAATAATTTTTAAGTAGGCTATATAATGCCAAGTGTGGTGATACACATCTTTAATCCCAGCACTTGGGAAGCAGAGACTGTCAGATCTCTGTAAGTTCAGGGCCATCCTTGTTTACGTAGCCAGTTCCAAGGCAGCCAAAGCTACACAGTGAGACCCTGACTGGAAACAGGACTATATGTTATAACTTAAGCTCAGAAAGTATCTAGAGATGTCAAGGGAGAGCAACAAAGAATCAGAAATCAGAACAGAGAGCAAGATAGTGGCTTACACTCAACAATATCCGTAATTACAGTAAGTGTAAGGAAACTATTTTAATGGAAACTGCCAGACTAGATATTCTAACAAACAAGATCTTATGGAATCCTTTCTATAGCATATGCATCTTAAATATGAAAACACAGATAGGTTGAAAGTAATTGGGTAGAAAAAAAGACGTTGTGAGGATAAACAGTTATACAGTAAAGCTCAGAACAGCTGCTCTCGGGTAGATGTAGACAGGGTCCAGGGGACTCAGAGCCTTCACAGTGCTGAGCATTTAAATTACCTGTTAATAGCTTAGTAATGTGTGTCAGGGGAAGGCAGACTCAAGACAGACAAATCCATACTCATAATTGAATATAAATACTTTTCTCTAAGTAATTATCAAAATAGGCAAAAAAATCAACAAAAATATAGAAATTTGAAACATCATACTCAATTATATTGATCTGATTCACGTGTAGAACATTACACCAAAAAGAATACACCATCTTTTCAATCAGATTGGAGAATTTACCAAATTAGACCAAATATTAAGTTTCAATATATAGCAGAAGTTAACATTGTATTAAATGTTCTCTTACAATTAATATAATATGTAGGAATGCCTTCCCCCAGGTATCTGGAAGTTAACCTACAGGTCAAAGAAATTGAGAAGTACTGTTGAGCTATAAATGATAATAAAACTATAACAAACTCAGCCAAGTTTGTAGAATATGGCTAAAGCAGTGCTTACTGAAAATTACTGTGTATACCCACGTGTTTTGTGTACATATATGTCTGATGCCTGGTATCCCAGGACACCAGAAGAGGCGTCGGATCCTTAGGAATTAGAGTTGTGGGTGTTTGTGAGCTTCCACATAGGTGCTGGAGGGATTGAACGCCAGTGCTCATAACCACTGACTCATCACTCCATCCCCCAGCAAAGAACATCCTTAAGACCCTGGGTTAGGCAAAGATTTCTTATATCTATATCAAAGGTATAGTTCATGAAACAAAATATTAGTAAGTTGAACTCCATCACTAATCAAAACAGGAGATTCCCAGGGCAAGTCATCTAACTAGGCTAGCTGGAACTGGTGAGATCCTCAGTAAGGAGCCCTGCCTAGTAAATACAGGGGAGCACTATTGAGAAGATACACTATGTCAACTTCAGGCATCTCCATTTTCTGTAATCGTACACATTTACACACACACACACACACACACACACACACACACACACACACACACACACACATTTAGAGAATGAAAAATACCAAGTAACTAAAACAAAATACTTTAAGAGGCTGTAGGGA
Source organism: Rattus rattus (assembly GCF_011064425.1). Taxonomy (NCBI): domain Eukaryota; kingdom Metazoa; phylum Chordata; class Mammalia; order Rodentia; family Muridae; genus Rattus; species Rattus rattus. The sequence goes on along the minus strand of NC_046161.1, from coordinate 87,995,584 downwards.
TGACTCAGTTAGGAGCACTGGCTGCTTTTGCAGAGGACTCAGGCTCAGTTCCCAGCACCCACATGATTGCTCACACCCATCCATAACCCCAGTTTCATAGGGGCCTCTGCTGAGCTCTGCTGATGCCCTCTGCTGAGCTCTGAGTTCTGTGGGCACCAGGCACATATACCCACACACACAACAAATAAAACTACAAAGAAAATACTTTCAAAACATTTACCTGATAAAATTTGTATCCAGGATTTTTTTTTACTTAAAGGACAATTAACATTAACAAGGCTAATAAACACACAAAAGATATTAAAATTATTAACCATAAATCATAAAACTGTTTGATAGCAGTTCTATGCTTGGTTATCTGCCCAAAAGACTTGAAAGCAGATGCCCAAAGGGACTTGATCAGTGGGTGTTTAGGTGAGCGTTATTTGTAATAGCAAAAACTGGAACCAACCTAATGTCTGTCCATCCACTGATGAGCATGTTCTATCCATGCAGTAGAACACTTCGTCTCCTTTACATATGTTTTAATGGTTTTCTGTGGTTTGATTTCTTTACCCAACATAACTTCTTATATAACCTGTCTTTTTCCTGGATTCGTTACAATTTTACAGGAATAATTCCTTGTATTTTTCAAAATAAGTGGTTTGCTGATGCTGTTTTTGTTGTTGTTGTTATTCAAGTCTTTACATGTACCATGACATTTTTATCCTTATTGTTTAATGATCCTCAGGACTTCAAAGTTATAATACTCTGTCTGACTTATGGCCATACCACCTTGAGTTTTGACTTACCTGAGAAAATAAGCAGGCCCCTAACTTGGTTAGTAGTTAGATGGAAAACCATCTAGGAATAACAGGTGCCGTAGGCTTAAATATATGTATGATATATATATCATACATACTTATATATCATACATATGTGTATATATATTTATAATACTCCATTGTTTACTATCTTTCATTGTTGCTAGTGAAAATTTTTATAACAATCTGATTATTAAACTTTTGATCCATCTCCCTGGAAATTCTTGTAACGTTTCTTTCGTAAGTTTTATGACATATAATTTAGAAATTTTTCTTTTTTTTTTTCTTCTATTCCTGCTTAACACTTGGTAGATCTTTCCATTTAAAGATTCCGTATCTTTTTCTCAAGAGCATTTAGTCACTTGTCAGCATTTCTAAGTCCTATGAGCCTAAGCTTGTACATTGTGTTTCTGTGTCATTCTGTGCTGTATTTTTGGGAATTTCTTGGAAAGATCATTTGTTCCTAACTTACATTGTAATTTACTCCATTATTATGGTTAACAGAAATTAGCCTTCATAGTGTAAAAACAGATAGATGTTCCTTAGAGCATCTAACACTTGCAGTATTAGAATCTATTCCAAAATGAATAAAAACAACAAAATGTGTATGTTGTAAATTACCTAACAAATTTAAAGAAAGAATATTTTTAAATTCTCTGGCTAGAGCTCTGATGTCCTGTACAGTTGGTACCCAACATATAATGTCTCCTTTGTCCCCCAACTCATTACACTTCTGATCCCTCAGATGTTATCCTGTATGTGTGTCTGTCCTTCAGAATGCTAATGTCCTTATCTGTTTGGTAATTGCTGTGACAGTTTGCTCATCTTGCGTTCTACAATCCATTTACCTACCTTGAAGGGGTTCAGTAACATACTGAATGGTCAGGAGGGAGGGGCAGTTGCCACATTGCACTGCCCTGCAACCCCGTGCTGCATTGGCCTGCGTAGTGTATGTTTAGCCCAGCTATTCCAGATGGAGCTCCCTCATCTGTTAGTTCAGCCTGCTGTGTCCACTGACACTGGTTTGCAGCTCTCCTGACTCCTCCCCTGTGGCTTCCATCAGCATTTCCTTCCTGCCCCACCTTTTACCCCATCGTGTTATCTTGTCTGCTCCCAGGAGAATGCTAAAGAGCTTTTCACTTGTTCCCAGGGATGATTGGTATTTGTTGAATGTTGTTTCCATGGGGAAGTTCTCTCTAACCTCCCAATTTCAAGTAACTTTCCAGTTACATTTTGTTACATCTCTTCAGTTTATTTTCATCATAGTGTTCATCTCTAGTTAATATTTCTCCACCAGTCTTTTTAGAACGCAATACAAATTTCACTAGGAACCTGTTTTCTGTTTATTGTTCTGTCTTAAATTATTAGGACAGTACCTGGCATATAGTAGACATCCAGTGTATATCTTTTAAAAAAATTATATGTCATGTCTGAATCAACTTAAATTTTAGGCTTTGTACCAGGAAAGTTACTGAACAACTATTTTGTATTAATCTTTTTATTTACAGCAAAAACAAAATCACAATTAACCAGATACTGTTCTTTGTCAAAAAAAAGTCGCAGCATTACTTCCTCGAATAGTGTAAAATAGAATGTTCTTAGCTTCTTATATTTCAACCTGCACGTCCTTAAAAAAAAAGACTTGAGGAAGAAGTAAACAAAGCTTGATGCTATAAAAACACCATCACAAAATGACAGAAGTCAAAACTGTATTTGTCACTAGCTTCGTCTGTAACTGGATGAGGGACAGATAACCCACGCCATACTGACATTCATCATCCCAGAGGAGGCCCTTTGACAAACTCCAGTTCCCTTGCCTACGTCTTAAAACCTGTAAAGGGTTAAGGATTCCATCTGAAATCAGTTCTCACCCTGTCTCCAGCAGCTCCTAAGTAAGCTGAGTACTTAGTAGTAGCGGCCAGCATGTGACAGCTGTAACTAAGTCTGCAGTTTAAAACATGCTTTGGAGCTAGCAGCATGGGTCAGAGGGTGCAGGGCCTTGCCACCAAGGTTGGCAAGCAGTTCACTGTCCCCACCTGATAGAAGAAAACTGATGTCATGTTTTCCCATACATGAACTGTGGTGCATGTACATGCACCTACACACACAGACACCAAAATAAAATGTAATTTTTTAAAAATTTAAACAAGGCTGCCCATGATGGCACACACTTTTAATTCCAGCACTGTGTTCCAGGACTGTGTTCCAGGACAGCCAAAAGAGACCTACTCTCAAAAAGCAAGATAAATAAATAGAGAAAAACTTAAAAATTCAGGACTAGATAGTTATCTCAGTGGTTGAAAGCACCCGTTTTTGCTCAGTTTCTAGCACCAACATGGTGGCTAGCAACCATTTGTAACTCCAGTCCCAAGAGATTGAAAGCCCTCCTCGGACTTTTTGGGGTTGTTTGTTTACTTTTTTGAGGGCACTGGGCACATATGTGGTATACTCAGACATATGCGTTAGGAGTAGAGATAGATCAGTGCTAGAGCACTTGTCTAACATGCATCATGCTTTGGGTTTGGTTCCTTGCACATACGCACACACTAAATGTTGTTGTTTTGAGGGCTAATCCTATAAATACTTAGTAGGCAAGACAGACAGGACTCTACGACGTCATAGTCTATTCACAGTGGTCTGAGCTCTTCAGCCTGGGCCTCTCAGTGGCTCTCTCACCAGACGCATTAGTCCTTCAGTTTCCACTTAATTAGTGTTGCGAAGTTGTAATCATATAGGAAATAATTGTCTATATAGAGACCAGACTTACATGCTTTTCCTTGAAAATATTTTCAGCTGTATGGTAAAAGGCAAGGACAAAGCCATCAAAGTGCTCATCCATGTTATACACAAACCCTCCAGAAGTCTATGCAGATACACAGCAGAAGGACATGCTTCTGTCAGCTAGTGGAATAACCTACAGAATTGACATCTCACCTTTGCGGTTATTACAGTAATTCTTTTAATTTTGTCGTCTCTTATTATTCAGGCAAAGATGCAATTTACACTATTCCAGTAAAAAACATTCTTGCTGTGGAAAAACTGGAAGAAAGCTCTTTCAACAAGAAAAATGTAAGTTGTATAAATATTGATGCATTTTAAATCATCACGTGTAAGTCATTTCAGTATTTACCATTCAGGCCTCTCAGTAATGTCCCAACTCAAGTCAGCTGTTGCCACTCAGCTGGTGCAGGACCCTCCAGTCCCCAGGATGGCTCTTTATTCCTTACCACCCTGCACTGACTTGTAGGTCCTCCCACTTTCTCCTGAATCTAAAATTACCTTTGTTGTTCTTACTCAGATAGTGGCCTGTTCCTCTGCACATGGACTTTAGCACCAGTGACTAAGATGGTCTTTGGTAGGACCTGCTTAGTGTGACAGTTCATTAAGACACATTAGCAGCCATTTCTTAGCCAAGCAAGCTCCTTGGCTTAAAAGGTCTCCTTTTAAGTGCTTTTTCAGTTTGTGTATTATATGTCGTTTTTAAGGCTTCTCTAACTTTTTATCTTAACTGCCAATGAAGATGTTCCAAGTGATCCATACGGAGAAAACGCTGTACATCCAAGCAAATAACTGTGTGGAAGCTAATGAGTGGATCGACATGCTGTGCAGGGTGAGCAGGTGCAACCACAACAGGCTCAGCTCCTTCCACCCGTCAGCATATCTCAACGGAAGCTGGCTCTGCTGCCAGGAGACGAGTGAAGGCACACCAGGCTGCAAGCCATGCACTGCGTGAGTAACTCAGTGGTGAAAGAAATTGTGATCCGCAGCCCCTGACCGCGTGTGGACGGGTCTGAGAGCACAGTGCTAAATAAAAGTAGCTGGACACAAAGGCCACACGCTGTGGAAACGTTTCTGTAAACCGTGTCTAGGAAGGCTCGGCTGTTGCCTCATGGTAGAGCGTCTCCCTGACACAAGGGCTTTGGTTGAACCCTAGTACCACAGAAGTAAAATATATAGAGTAAGTAAATTACTATGGACACAGTGTTAACTAGTGGGGGCCAGGGACTAGATGGGCCGTTGCCTTTTGTTACTGATGCGTTGTTTTGTAGGCTATAAAAATGTTTTTACTGGGACTGGAGAGCATTAGCGCTGCTGCTCTTGTAGAAAGAAGACCCAAGTTTTGTTCCAAAACCTATGGGAGACTAGCTCCAGGGCACAGATTGGATACCCTCTTCTAGCCTCTACAGACTTAACTTGTGCGTGTATGTACATATGCACACACGCACAGATATACATATACACATTAAAAATATTTTACTTAAATCCTCTTCGAGACTTGAGTTCTTAACAACCAGACCTTGGGATCCTGTTGAACTATCTCAGAAATTAGTTTCTGAAGTCTCTTTTGCAAAATTCTAATTCTAATTTTAATCTCAATTCATCAAAAATCTTTCTAATGTTAACAAATAATTTTTCCAATATCCTTAATTATCTTTCTATTATAGAGGCATCCCTGCAGACATCCAGATAGATATTGATGAAGACAGAGAAACAGAAAGAATTTACTCCGTTTTTACCCTCAGTTTACCTAAACTGCAGAAGATGGAAGGTAAACACACACTCTACACTTAGAAAAGCATTATTTTTCATTACTAATTTCTGGGGTTATTTCTTTGACTTTTTAAAAAGTTAAAAATATTTATAGATTTCCTAAGTTACTGATAATGAAGTTTACAAACCCTCAAAGGAGAAGTTTATCTTATCTATTCATGAAATTAAATAATTATTCTTTTTTTTTTTCAGAGCTGGGGACTGAACCCAGGGCCTTGCACTAGCTAGGCAAGCGCTCTACCACTGAGCTAAATCCCCAACCCCTATAATTATTCTTATGTAAATGTGATTGTTCTGTGTAGTAAAATTGATATAATATAGTCACTTGTGCTCTTGTCAAAGAAACTCCCTTTAAATCTTCAAAATTTTTAAATTGTACTACAGATGACATTTGTGGAACTTACTTTTCTGATCAGAGATTCACTGTTCCTTACAGAGGCTTGTGGGTCTATAGCTGTATATCAGGGGCCACAGAAAGAACCTGGTTATTCTAAGTTCACCATCGAGGATTCTGTCGCAACCTTTAAGACAATTCAGCAAATAAAAAGCACCATAGAGAAGCTAGATGAACCTCATGAGAAATACAGGAAGAAAAGATCGAGTAGTGCAAAATACGGAAGCAAGTAAGTGTCCTCAGGCTCCACTCCCCTCACCTGCCAGGCCTCGACTTCCCATGTGCATGCTTCCCTGCCCCTCCCTTGGTCGTCTTCAGTCCAGCTGTCTTTACGTCGGGGCTGGACTTCATCACTGCTTTGAATGGCGTGGTCAGTTGTAATTCACTCTGAATAGTTCGTAGCTCTTTCTTTTTGTTGTCTCCTTTATATTCTCACAATACATAATATTTATAATGAATACCAAAAGAGCAAGCTGTCACAGTGCATAGAAGCATTTGAAGGTTGGTTTCAGGTGCTGCTCCTCAGATGAAAAGGATGAGCTGGCTGCCTAAAGACAGCAACCGCTGACAGCACTGGGACTTGTTCCTCTCAGGACACCACACCCCACACCCCACACCCCACAGTAGCCACCCTGTCAGCTGGCCTGCTCCCAGCAGCAGTAGCAGACTCCTGAGGGAAGTTTTCAGTCTCAACAGTGAAGACCAACCTTATGTAGTGGGTTAGTGCAGCCACTGAGCACTGTCACTGGGACTTCCCCACTGACATAATCCTGAACCTTTACTCTAAACTACCACCAGAGGAGCCACAGTGGGTCTGAGCCCCATTTTCTTTTTTAAGACAATATCCATAGGGAGAGAAATAAAAGACTATTCCCTCCCTGGTCTGAGAAAAGAAATTTGTCTACAGTAACCCCCCCAGCATTCCCTGGCACAGCATTCAAAGTGTGATCAAGGACCTGCTAGTACAGTCGATGGGGAGGGTTTTAAAAGGTTCATGGACCAGCAAATAACAGTATTTTCCACAGTGTCTGCTCCTCTGTCATTGATCCTCATACCAGCCTAGCATGCTTTCATCCTACTTTATAGGTAGAAAATTGAGTTGCAAGGAAGATAAATGATTGCCCAAGATCTTAGTGGGAGGACTCAAATCCTTGTTGCACTATTTTAAATAGTCTTTGAAAATTATATTGGTTAGTACTTTTATATTTCTGAATAAGAAAAAATCAGCTTTATTGATACAAATACATTCTTCCTTGGTAGAAAGCTTGACGCTTTACAAAGGTTGTGTTGCAAACATCCTAATTCTGTATTTTCTTCATTACTATAATTGAGTATCTTTCAACAAAAGTTAATTTTGAAGTCCTTCTAAGTTCCTAGCCAAGACTTGACCATCCTTAAATTGTACCCCATGCAACCACATGGTGGCTCACAACCATCTGTAATGGGACCTGATGCTCTGAAGACAGCAACAGTGTACTCACATAAAATAAATCTTTAAAAAAACTCAGCTGGTGATGGCACTCTTGCCCACTCCCCTTGCAGTGTTCTTCATACATACTGTTTTCTTTCTTTATTGTGGGGAGGACGTGGGCTAAGAAAATAGCTTGGCGTTCGTGTGATTGCCTCACAGACAGTTCCCAGCACTGGGGGAGGGTGGGAGTGGGACCACAGTGAACAAACCTTTAGACTAAATATTTTGCTTATTTTCTTCTCCTATATTATCATGTGAGCTCTATGTATTCTGTGTCTGTTTTGTTCAGTACTGTACCATTAGATTCTAGAATAGTGCTTTAAACATAATACATGATCAATAAGACTTGTTGAATTAATAAAACAAAACTCAGCATGAACACTGAAGGAAAATGAAGAGTACTCGGAGGGTTCTGTATCTGTCACATTGTTAATTTGTGTATTTAAAGAGTATTTTCCTTTTACTGTTTTGTAGGGAAAATCCAATTGTGGGAAAAATATCATAGTGTTTGATCAACTGACGGAGAACTGGAAAATACTCTTATCATCGAGTTTTTCAATTCACCCCGTTTGTTCCAGTGTGTAAGAGCGGACATTGGCTTTGAAGACACCTGCTCTTGCAATGTATTTAATATTTAATGATTGAAATTAACTGGGGATCCTGATACTGATGTGTTTATTACTAAAGAATTTGAAAACCAAGATTTCCTTCATAGCCATGCATCCAAATCCATGTCTCTGCAACTTCCTTTCGACAGAAAGGATCTTTCTAAGGAACGTTCCCAAGAAGCTTTGTAATAAGGGAGCACTTGATAGCAAGAAGCCATCTCTACTTGGAGCACTTCTGTGTCACTCACTACCATCAGTGCCTGCCCTGTGCTGCCAGCATTGAGCTTCCAGAGAATTCCAGCTCCTTGTCAGTTCGGAACTTTTCATTAAGTTCATCTGGACCTTCAATCTTTACAAAAAGAAAAGAAAAAAGAAAAGAAAACCTTTTTCCTCTGTTGTATTAGCCATTACAGGTTAGAGAAAGACACAAAGACACCAGCAAACCATTGAAAGCTGGTGGGTGTCTCGCCTGGTCCTGGTGTGAGCGTGCTCAGCTGTCAGGGAATGTGTGCTCCTGTGTGCACCATGTTTACATTGGGGTGAGTGACGGTGCACGAGACAATGGGCCACTAAAGTGCTCTCCGTTGTTTAACTGTCGGGTACTCATTTTCTTAATTAGAGAGTTCAGTTTAGCACTCCTCCTGAGGGCCTCTCTTCCCAACCAGAGAAGCAGTGATAGTGAGGAGATCACTTGCCGTTGCCTTCTGCCCCACATCAGAGTAAGGGTGTGTAAGGATGCCCTCCGTAGTGTTAGGTCCTGCTCTAACTCGAGAACGGTCACTTGGCGCACTTTAATAATCTGGCACATTCCAGATTGTAGTTTGGATACTCAATAGTATCTATCTTTTGATCAGTTGAATGATCAGTGTTTAAATATCAAACAGTGCTTTCCTGAAAATGTTGATATTGTATTGCTGTTTCCTCATTGCCTGCTAGCCAAGGGGAGTTAGGAGCAGCAACTGTTGGAATTCCTGTTTTTCCTGACTCTACTTGGTCCTAAACCCTAACTGTAAATAAGCAGTTGAAGCAAGTGCTCCCTGAAGAGGAGTGATACACTTGGCTTCATCAGTATTAAAACTATGGTACTTACTTGTTTTAATTCAGAACATTTTCTGATGTGGTACTTGGAACCTTGGGGTATTTACATATGTTCCTGTTGAAAACTGTGACTTATTAGTGTAAGTCTTAACTAGCTGTGATCTTCTGTTTCATTGAGCTTAAGCTGTATTTCAGAATATATTTACCAATTATGTTGTTGCTGGGTAATTATTTTTACTTCCTTATTAGGTATTTCTTCTAAAGATCATTAACACAGAATTGTCCCATTAAAAAATCATGACTGATTTTTTTATTTTTTAAAAAATGACTTTTAAGTCAGTACTGGCCTACATTGTGCTATATTGTGACTCTCTGTGTATACTAAAGTTTAAAAGACTCCTTTAAATCTGACAAACTTATAGATCTAATTAATTATACTGTTATAGATGTTTTTTTAAAAGATTAACCATTTAATAAATCTCTCATGAACCTCGTATTAAAATACCTACTTAGACTCTCCAAAATGTCTACCTGAAAAGGGCGAGAGCTGGGGACATTAAAGAGTTCAGGACTCTTGAGTGGTTTCCAATAATCTGTTGGTTGTTTTATTTAGAGTCTTTCTCCCCCACCCCAACCCGCAAAAGGATGATTTCCTAATGATTTCTTCTTGTTGTTTTTGAGACATAGTCTCACTATGTAGTCCTGGCTGGCCTAGAACTCATAGAAATCCATCTGCCTCTGCCTCCTGGATACTGGGATTAAATGTGTACACCACCACAACCAACCCACCTAACATTTCTAATATCAAACTCCAATTACAAATATTTTTAATGATCATAGGGCCGAAGGGGCCAAAGCTGTATGCATGTATAATTCTGAGAGCTCAATATTGTAGTTCTTTTATTCACATGACCCTTTAAGCAGCCAGCCTGACTGGAATCAATTAGCCAGCTTGGCACAGTATAAAAAGAGAAACATAAAACGAATTTTCCTTCTAAGTCTTCCAATCAGAAGTTACGTCCACAGGACCCTAAGACAATCAAAGCCCTTTTAGGGGCCTTCTGCTCTGCTCTGCTCTGCTCTGCTCTGCTCTGCTCTGCTCTGCTCTGCTCTGCTCTGCTCTGCTCTGCTCTGCTCTGCGCTCTGCGCTCTGCGCTCTGCGCTCTGCGCTCTGCTCTGCTCTCTGCCCTGCTCTGCTCTGCTCTGCTCTGCTCTCTGCTCTCTGCTCTCTGCTCTCTGCTCTCTGCTCTCTGCTCTCTCTCTGCTCTCTGCTCTCTGCTCTCTGCTCTCTGCTCTGCTCTGCTCTGCTCTGCTCTTTTAGTACTTGGACTCTTAACTCCATGATCTCCTTTCTCTGCCTTTTACTAAGAGCATTGAAAAAGCATATATATATATGAAAGGACAGAGAGGGCAGAAGATGACGGGCAGACTCAGCATGGATACTCACCTGCCCCGACTCCAGGTGGAGCCGTGTCTATCCATCGAGATGGCACCGATCTGCTGAGTGCTTTGTTTAGCTTTGTTTTAAATTGTCATGGGATAAGACACTGGGCAACAGCAAAGGTTTTTTCACTCCCAGGAATATAATTTATCAAATCAAACTATTTTGTTTACCAAAGAACTATGTTTTTAATATCACAGGTAATAGCTAAGCATAAAAACTGGGCTCTTATTTTCCCAACAAAAAACATCATGTGACTGATGGCTGGAGTTTTGTTTGTATTTCCAAGGCCTGATTGCATTCTTTTACTGGAAAAGTTCATTCAAGCTAGGTTTTAAAAAACAGATTTCTTTTAAGTGAGCGCACCTTCTAAACTGCTCTAGAGTCTATGGAGTCTCCTATAAAGATAGTCTCAGCAGAGCTTTCCAGTGTCCTCACATCTGTGACAAATGCAAGACTCATTCTAGAGTTAAATGACTGATCATGGTTGATGTTACCTGCTTCCATTTTTAACTTGGGAATTAATATGTTGCTAGTTAATACTGGTTTTTACAGTGTCTTTGTTTGAAAATGTAAGTTATCGGAACGTAATATAGTGAATTTGTGTAACCATGTTGTATTGTTGAGAATGTATTTTTATTTAAATTTTATTTTCTTATGAAGAGTATTATAAAAATTAAAAGCTTTTGTAACTGTCATTTGAAATAACTCAAATAAAGTAGAAGAGTCCTGTCTGCTCTCTGTGAGATCATCCTGTCTGTTCCCTGTGAGATCATCCTGTCTGTCCTCTGTGAGGCCGTCCTGTCTGTCCTCTGTGAGGCCGTCCTGTCTGTTCTCTGTGAGGCCGTCCTGTCTGTCCTCTGTGAGGCCGTCCTGTCTGTCCTGTGTGAGGCTGTCCTGTCTGTCCTCTGTGAGGCCGTCCTGTCTGTCTTCTGTGAGACCGTCCTGTCTGTCATCTGTGAGACCGTCCTGTCTGTCCTGTGTGAGGCCGTCCTGTCTGTTCCCTGTGAGACCTTCCTGTCTGTCCTCTGTGAGGCCGTCCTGTCTGTCCTCTGTGAGACCGTCCTGTCTGTCCTCTGTGAGGCCGTCCTGTCTGTCCTCTGTGAGACCGTCCTGTCTGTCCTCTGTGAGACCGTCCTGTCTGTCCTCTGTGAGACCATCCTGTCTGTTCCCTGTGAGGCCGTCCTGTCTGTCCTCTGTGAGGCCGTCCTGTCTGTCCTCTGTGAGGCCGTCCTGTCTGTCCTCTGTGAGACCGTCCTGTCTGTCCTCTGTGATATCATCCTGTCTGTCCTCTGTGAGACCATCCTGTCTGTCCTCTGTGATGCTGTCCTGTCTGTCCTCTGTGAGACCATCCTGTCTGTCCTCTGGGAGGCCGTCCTGTCTGTCCTCTGTGAGACCATCCTGTCTGTCCTCTGTGAGATCATCCTGTCTGTCTTCTGTGAGGCCGTCCTGTCTGTCATCTGGGAGGCCGTCCTGTCTGTCCTCTGGGAGGCCGTCCTGTCTGTCCTCTGGGAGACTTACTGAACGTCAAACATCTGCCCTTGCCTGTCACTGGAGGAAACTCCAGCAACAGCACCTCAGGAGCCCTGGGCTTTGCCTGCACTTGAGCAGGCCGCCGACGTTTGTTGGTTATTCCTTAACTTCTCTGTGGCCTGCAGTATTCAGTGCAGCTCCCATCTTTCCCAGAGGAAGGCAGGCATGGAAGGATGTACTCCACTCAGGCCAGGCAAACAGAACTGGGCCTGTTTACTTTAAAGAAGGCCTTTCTGCTCTTTAAAAGCAAAACAAACAAGCATTAAAGTCCCAAAGACTCAAAGCCTACACTGACCTGTAGCTGCCCATTTGTATAACCTCAGTACCTCATCCTTCCGGTGTTAACATCTTGAGAATGTATATGGCAGCACCAAAGACTAGGCTAGAGATAACTGAGGCCCCCACAGAAGCAGATCTTTCCCTGGGTGCCTTAGCTGCCTTTAGCTCCCCTACATAAACAACAGCCCCTGTGACCCCATAAGGGTTTACCGTTAACAAAGAGTGGGGGTCTGAACCTCTTTCATGCTAGCCATGTGAGAAACTCAAAGCAGTGATAAATGCCAGTATTGAATAAATACCAGTGTTCTTTCTGACAGTTCACGAGCAGGGCAGAGGTTGGTTGGTTGGTTGGTTGGTTTCCATTTTTTTAATTGTATAGTCAAGGTTGGCCTTGAACTCCTGATCCTCCTCCCTCCCAGTGCTGTATTAAAAACATGCACCAACATATCCAGCTCTATATCCTGAGTAAACATACTGTTCTTTAAAGGACAGGAGCCACAGTTTGAATTTCCCTCTCTAGCTTACATGATTCCAAGAATGAAAAATGCCTACCAAGTATAATTGCTTTCTACTCCATGTAAGTGCCTACTGCTACAGTCCTCTGCAAGCTTTTCACAGGTTTTTTTTTTGTTGTTGTTGTTGTTGTTTTTTGGTTTTTTTTTTTGGATGATTTGATATTCTTAAACTGACCAGTATCTGTTGGTCTTGCTTTTCATATGCATCTTCACCTAAAGTTCCGTCTTTGGTGACTGTTTTAGTTCCAAGGTTTCAGCACCAAATGTAAGGTGCAGGGAAACCATTGAACTAGACTTCAGCCCAGTTAGAAAGAAAGGTTCATTGGGAATCAAACTGCCAAGGCTGTCTGGGAGGTGGCAGGGGCAGAAAGAAGAGCAAAATGATGGAAAAGCAAGAGATTTTTATATGACAGTCAACAGAGTGGCAGTCTTTGAGCTGATACAGACTGTTCATGTTGACAGGGAACCCTTGCCCAGGTAGTTGACCTTTGGGGGCAAGATTAAGAGAGGTTCCTGGTTAGCAGAAACACACCGTTAAGCCTCTGTTTACCCAGCCAAAATCCTGTGTAGGACATTAGCCTCAGCACTGCCATTTTGAGGGGCAGCTTTGAGCTAACAGTGACTAAAAAGCTCATGCCTTAAAATACTGTGTCATGTGATTTTAGGAACAGCATCTTACTCTGAGGCCTGTATGTCAAACTGACATTGAGAAGGTGAAACTTGTTTAAAATTCTATTAAGTATGTTTTGGTTTGTGCCTTCTGTTTAAGAATTTTATTGTTTCATATTATTTGAACCTTTCTGCTTTTCTGACTTGTTTCTTTGAGATGGAGTAGAGTCTTAGATGTGTAAATTTTACTCCAAAAGTAAGAATTCTTGGGAGCAGAGACAACCTTGTCTTCTAAATCGAATACACCCTTCTCAGCTCTTGTCTTGAACCACACTGCCTGTGAAGAGAAGGAACCCTTGTTTTACATGGATGCCTAATGGAGTCTGTGGCTCCAGAGAGGCAGAGCAGAGTCTGCCAGGAGGAATGGAGCTGAGGAAGTGTGAATTAAACAGTAACAGCATGGTTTTATAGTCAGAGAAAAAAGTAGCTGACAAACCAGTGTGAAAACCTCAACGACAGCAAATGCAAACAGCTAGGCTTGGCGGCACAGCCTAATTTAGTTCAAAGCCAACTGGAGCTACATTTAGTGAGTGTGTGTGTGTGTGTGTGTGTGTGTGTGTGTGTGTGTGTGTGTGTGTGTTTAAAAGATCATACACCATGATCGAGTTGATCTCACTCCAGAACTTAACTTAACAAATTAGCAAATATAATAAATCAAGGCCCAAATAAAACACCAGTTAGAGCAGAAAAGCTCTTAGCAAAATTTCACATATGTTGATAGTAAAGTTCTCAACCAAGTAAAGAAGGAGCATACCAGAAGCTGTGTACGACAGACGGATAGTTAGCCAGGCACTAAGTGGGGAAACCGGGTGACGTAAACATATCTGCTCTTTACTCCTGCTTCAAAAATGGTGCTTAAAACCTCGGCCAGAGCAATAAGATGGACAGAAGGGAAAATAAATAGGTAAAAGGTGAAGTCAGGCAAGGACATTAGAAAATTAAAAAAGAAAAAACAAAACAAACAAACAAAAAACCACCTCCCAATAGTTGTGGATCAGAATTGCTATTGTAGAAATGAACATGATACTGAAAATAACTTACATATTCAGCAGAATCCCTGTTAAAATCTCAATGAGATTCTTTCGAGACAGAAACAAAAGTTCTCGCATAGCCAAAGCAACTTGAAGCTAAGAGAAGCACGCTGCAGAAACTGCTCCATTTCACACTCTTCCCCTGAGCTGCAGGACGGAGCCTGGAGCTCCAAAGCAGCATGGAGCCTGGTGAAAGCACAAATGTACACCAATGGGATAAAGGGCTCAAAAATAAACCCATGCAATCATAACCGTATGATTCTTAACAAAGATGCCAAAAACATTAGAGACCAGGCAAGTCCGATGCCGTGCAACTCGCAGCAGAAGCCCAAGGCTTCAGGACTGCATGACACCCGGTGAGTGCCTCTGTCCTCAGTGGGAGCCGCTTCCGCCCCACTGTCCATCCCTTTAAGCCTCTGTTTAAAGGAAAGCAGTCCGTGGGTCAGTCCTTGCAAAAGGTCTGACCTACAGCCCAGCTCACAACCACCATTTGACACTACAGGACCCAGAAACGTTCCTCTGAGGTTTGAGTGGGCCCAATAGGAAGTGTGAAGGGTAACCACACCAGTCATCAGTGACCTGAATGTGGGTCAGGTGACAGACACATTAAATGTTAGCTGGGGGGAGACGACACTAGATCACTAAGGTGAGCCCTGCCTGTGAGTTCCAGAAGAGGGCACTATGCCACAATGGGGCTGTCACCCCTGGCCTTGGGCTGCAAACGGGGAAGTGGACCACACATGCATTTCCCTGCACTCTGCTCAGCTCCCTTCTTAATGTGTGCTTGTCCCCAGGCCCGCAGCCAAAATCTATCTGCTGCCAACAGGGCCTTCCCCCAAGCTCCGAGGATCCGCCAGCCTCCCAGACCACCTGATCGGAGTATTCCTCCGGCTCCTCCTTTCTCTACCTCAGACTCAGCCACCAGGCTTAAATACCCAAACCTTAGCGAGTTCAGGCAGCCACGGAAGAATTAAGCACCTCGGCCATCTTAGTCTCTCCCCAGAAGTGTGGTGCCAGGCAGACTCTTGATCCCCCAAGTACAGCACTGTACCCAGCACCTAGGAACTAGCCAGGGTGGCCTTTTTTTTTTTTAGTCTATTTTATTATCAGGACAGGGTCTCACCAAATAGGCTTGGCTAGCCTTGAACTCATCCTGTAGTATAGACTGGCCTCAAACTCAAAAATATCCTCCTGTCTCTGTCTCCAGAGTATCATGATCAAAAAGACATGCACCATCGGCCTAGAATGACCCAATAGTGCAAACAGGTCTCTTCTCTAAATCTTCGCAAGCCTGTTTCCCAGCCGCGAGTTAAAGTTTTAGAAACACTGCAAAGAAAACTGTATTAAGCTAGCTGTTCCCAAGTGAGGCCCAGCAGTACCTGGGCGCTAGAGGAGCAGGCCTTCAAGCCAACCCAGGCACCCTGTGTCAACAGAGAGCCCAGCAAGAGGCTCTATAATGTGGCCTCCAGGGGTTCAGAGGCTCCTCAGGTTGGAGTGCCCACGTGAGCCATGGTCTGGAATGGTGGCCATAGTTGGCACACCTTGAGAGGCCAGCCTCTACGTGATACCCGCTGAGGAGGGAACCCAGACTTGTCCTCATTGTCTCGCTGAGGGAAGGCGATTCCTGGAAGCACAGGTTCTTCTGATTTTGGAGGTGTCGACAGGACCCTGGGAGAGAGAGCTGAAGCCGCATCCATGTGGCGAGAAGCCATCCGAGATAAGAAATTAAAGTTCCCCAAATATTATTGTTGAGCAGACTTAGGACAGCTCTAGTGTGGTGCCGTTTACACAAATATTGTGAATCACAGTAAGCGTGTTTATCTTCTTTTACCTTCAGCAAATAAGGAAACATCTGTGGGGCTGTGGATATTTATTTATTTTTGAATGAGCTTTGTAATGGTGGAAATATTTTGTACAAGATTATAGAACCCCGGGGCTAAAGCCCTGCCCCTGAGGAGGAATGAGCATTAACTGGTAAATAATGTAGACATTCCCTTCTACTTGAGACCCCAGTGCATAAATCCTTATGTTTTAGTGTCAAGACTACAACCATCTTGTGTCTCAACAAGGTGTAAGGTCAGCAAATGGAAAAAGAAGCCGGTTTTAACAGAGGGTGTCCGGCCCAATGGCCTCAAATCACGGTGCCTTTTCTGTGCCTCCTTCTGGTTCTTTCTCTGTTATAAAGAGGAACTGAGAGAAGCCAGAGGTGGCTGTGGACCCAGACTGCCAGTCTTGCCTCAAGCCAACCTGGTTTTGTGGATTCTTAACTGCAGGTGCCACAAAATAGCTGCGAGAAACGTCTTGCCTGAGAGTGTCTGTTGATGTCCATGGTAGGTGTTTAATGCAGGCAAGAAGGGCTGGCTGCCTTGACCTGTGAGACATCACCAAAAGTGAAACCGTCCAGGGAAGCGCACAGTGAGGCCTGCAGATGTGGCCCAGTGTTTGCCCCACTTCAGATCCTGCAAATGCAGCACATTGACAGACGAAACACTTCAAGTTGAAGGGATTCGAGCAGATGGCAGGAACAGGAAAGCCATCCTCACAGTCTGCCTTCTCCTTGAAGCAGGTGATGACGCCCTCAAGTGGACGCTCCTTGCCTAGGCCTGAGGGACAGGTCAGAAGAGAATCCAGGGGCCAGATTCATGGTTAAGGCTTGCTTCTCAGCCATGGGCCTAGGGCTCAGTACCCGGCACCAATGTGGGGTACACTTACAGCCACCAGTAACCTCAGCGTCTCTGTGGTACAGACATGCATACACGCACGTGCACGTGCATGCATGCAGGAGCGCACGCACACAGGCACACGATTATTTCTTTTAATGAAAAGAGCACAGACAGGCCAGGGTGCAGGTGCCCGGCCCTTAGCAGTGGATCAGACTTCCATACATCAGTCAGCCAGTGTTCCCACGTCAGCAAGGCCACACGTCTGTGTGTCCATTCTTCCGGCCTTCTTTTCCTCGTAGAGTCTCCCACGTTGCTTTCATAGCTTGTGTTAAGGACATGTGTGCTTCTGCCCGCTGAGCCTTTTGTTTCAGAATCTTGGGCCATAAAATCCAGGACAGGTGAAAAAATTTTCTATTCCTTTTGGGATTTTTGTTGTTGTTTTGTGTTTTGAGACAGTCTTGCTATGTAACCCTCAGATTCACTGTATAGCCCCAGACTAGCCTCAGACTCACAGTAATCCTCCTGCCTCAGCTTCTAAAGAACTAGGTTTACAGATGTTCACCATCATCCCCAGCTAGGAGGATGTTTTGGTTTAATGAACGGTCCATATGTCAATAAGTATCAGATTATGCAGACAAATGTATTCCATTTACCGTACATCAGTAACACATGTGTGTGGCGTCTGCGTGTGCAGATTCGTGTGTGTGGCACGATGATCTGCATCTTTGAAGAACGGTCACGTTTCTTTTAGTGTCCCTTTCTTCCTGACTTGGACTGAATGGGTCATGGACCCACATAAACGTTTGTGGTATGCCATTGAGGAACAGAGAAAGGGAGAGGGAGGGCAGGGAGGAGGGAGGAGGGCAGGGAGGAGGGAGGGGAGGAGGGAGGAGGGAGGGAGGGAGGAGGGAAGGAAGGAGGAGGGAGGAGGGAAGGGGGGGAGGGAAGGAGGAGGAGGGGGAGGGAGGGGAGGAGGGAGGAGGGAGGGAGGAGGGAAGGAGGGGGGAGGAGGGAGGGGGAGGAGGGGAGGAGGAGGAAGGAAGGAGGGAAGGGAGGAGGGAGGGGAGGAGGGGGAGGAGGGAGGGGAGGAAGAGGAGGGGAAGGAGGAGGGGGAGGAGGGAGAGGGGAGGGAGGGGAGGAGGGAGGAGGGAGGAGGGGAGGGAAGGACAGAGGGAGGGGAGGAGGGAGGAGGGAAGGAAGGAGGGAGGAGGGAAGGGAGGAGGGAGGAAGGAGGGAAGGAGGGAGGAGGGAAGGACAGAGGGAGGGATGAGGGAAGGAAGGGAGGAGGGAGGGAGGAGGGGAGGAGGGAGGAGGAGGAGGGGAGGAGAGTGTATTCTGGGTGAAGTGCACACCTGTCTGAGTAGGAGGGGCAGAGAATGAGGACCTCCTCTCCTTTGTGCCAGGACTGCGGAGCAATCAGCAACTTGAGTATCTGTGGTCTGCCAGGGTACAAACTGTCTTTTTCACTCTCACACGTCTTCTAAATAGGATTGTTGGACCTATTTTACTAGGTGAAACTAGTGTCAGCAAGGGGCTGTGAGGCACGGGACCAGAATTTATAACAGGACATTAGAGCTGTCCTCCAAGATGTCAAACTGGGACCATTTCTAGCTGGTGGGTTTCCAAGTGAATTTTTTTATGCTTATTTCTGAAAATTTGTATAATAAACGTATCTACGATTAACCAAAGAGATCCTTGCCTTAAAGTGATTATAACCACTGTGTGATGAGATTTCAGGGCTCACACTGGTCCACGAGGTAGGAGTGAGACCCAAAGGAATCAAAGACGACAAGGCAGGCAGAGTTAGTTCTGGGGCTCCAAGTCCAGTGTCCAATCCCTTCCGGGACTTCAGATCCACAGGCAGCCGAATGCCTCCCAACCTCTTGATTCCTAAGACACTTTCCGTTCTCGGTGACATGTGCTCAGGGCTAGACCGGCTGAGGTCCTATTTACTTTTTCCTCTTCGAGCTATTTGAAGACTATTTCCCAGGGTCCCACTGGATGGCTTTCCACACGCAGATAGTTCTCTAAAGGCCCACGTGATGCGCAGCTGACATTTTATAGTCCTCTGCTCCCTTTTCTACAGTTTATGAGTGAGCTTTTTATAGAAAACAATGCAATTTGTCAAGGAGCCAAAAAGAGCACCAGTTAGCTGAAAGTTCTTCCCAAAAAAGTAGCAGAGAAAGCAGCAGTTGGGGCAAAGAGGCCCTGACAAGTTTCACTCCAAAGACACGTGACTGGGGCAGGGGAGGAGCGGGAGGGGGATGGAGCCGGGTGAAATTAACTCCTTCGTCCTTGGAGGGAAGAACAAGGGCCATATGCACAGGAGCTCTCCCACTGAAAAATGGGAATGCGTTGTATCCAAGTTTATGTCTGCCTTTTCCTTTGCTATGAAACAAACATTGTTCCTCTAACCTCTTTTCTGGGGCCTGGTGGGTTGCTTGTCTCACTATATGGGATTTGCAGCATCTGTGTGCTAGTGAGGACTCGATTTCCCATGACACGAGTGGCCAACTACGGCGCAAGGGCCAATCATGTTTTCGTATACTCGGTACTCTGGTGGATGTTTTAGTTTTTTCACTTTATTTATTTTTATTTTATGTGCATGGGTTGCATAAAGTAAGTTTTAGCCTGCATGTATGTATTCCACCTGTATGCAGTACCTGTGGAGGCCAGAAGAGGGTGTCAGAATCCCTGGAATGAATGGTTGTGAGGCCAAACACAAGTGCCAGCCATCTCAGCTTTCCTAATTGGTAAAATAGTAAATTGATTAAAAATAAAAATAAAAAAAAGGTAAAAGTTTATAAGTGGTAAAATACACAGAAAACCACCGTTTATCACTTTGACCACTTTTAAGTGTACAATACAGTGGTGTTACGAACACATCGTTATTCACATAGTCATATGATCATTTTCTGGAATGTTCTCGTCTTGCAAAACTGAAACTCAGGCTGCTGGGACGGTTCAGGGATAAACCATTTGCCTGACGACCTGGCTTTGAGTCTAAGAATAAACAGTGAAGGTGGAAGAAGAAAATCATCTCC
This sequence comes from Rattus rattus, assembly GCF_011064425.1. Taxonomy (NCBI): domain Eukaryota; kingdom Metazoa; phylum Chordata; class Mammalia; order Rodentia; family Muridae; genus Rattus; species Rattus rattus. The sequence goes on along the minus strand of NC_046161.1, from coordinate 87,975,544 downwards.
ACAACATTGTCCTCTGGCCTCCACGTGCAAACCTTGTGTGGTTTGTGAGCGTGGACTCCATAGGCTCATATGTTTGAATGCTTGGTCCTTAGTTAATGGAATTGTTTGGGAAGGATTGGGAGGGGTGGCCTTCTTGGAGGAGGTGTGTCACAGAGATGGGCTTTGAGGTTTCAAAAGCTTATATTAGGCGTTCTCTCTCTCTCTCTCTCTCTCTCTCTCTCTCTCTCTCTCTCTCTCTCTCTCTCTCTCTCTCTCTGTGTGTGTGTGTGTGTGTGTGTGTGTCCAGCTTGATATAAGTTTTCAGCTGCTGCTCCAACATCATGCCTGTCTGCATAACTCACCTTCTGAGATGCTTTCCTTTTTAAATTGCCTTGGTCATGCTGTCTGTCCATAGCAATAGAAAAGTAACTAAGACACTATGCTACACTCACAATGGCACACAGGCCATGGTATACACACATATGTCCCTATATCTGTCTGTCTGTCTGTCTGTCTGTCTGTCTGTCTCTCTCTCTCTCTCTCTCTCTCACACACACACACACACACACACACACACACACACACACACACACAATACCTTTTTAAAAATACACTGAAATTCTAATCCTATTAAGTAATCCTTATTCACCTCCTCCTGCCCTGGTAGCCACCAATCTGCCGTCTGTCTATAGGGATGTGACTACTCTATATAAGTTATGTAAATTGAATCAAACAGTTGTTATTTTCTGAACCATTCTCTGCAGCTAGTCCAATGAACTTTTAAAAGTATTTTATTTTTTGTGTGTAAACATGTGTGGTATAAGAACTTTGGGTGTATGTGTTGGTGTGTGTACGGCTATGGGTGTCCCTGAGCAAGTGTAGAGGCCAGAGGAGGATGTCAGGGGCTGTCTTTATCACCTCTGTTGTATTCCTGTCAGGATCTCTCAGTGAGCCTGGGATAGGTCTGAAGGCTCTTCCTGTTGCCATCTTCCCACAGCACTGGGCTTGCAGGCAGATGCGATCACTCTGGGCTTTTTACATGGGTGTCAGGGATTTGAACTTAGATCCTCAGGTTGAGGTATCAGACCCTGCAATAGGCTTTTTTTTTTTTTAAGATGTATTTATTTATTATGTATACAATGTTCTGTCTACACAGCCAGAAGAGGGCAGCAGATCTCATTACAGATGGTTGTGAGCCACCATGTGGTTGCTGGGAATTGAACTCAGGACCTCTGGAAGAGCAGCCGGTGCTCTTAACTGCTGATTCAACTCTCCAACCCGCAATGAACTTTATAGAATATGGTTCTCATCTCTTAGGAATGCCTTATTTCACTTTATTCCTCCAGGTCATCCATGTTGTGTATGTGTCAGAATTTCCTTCTGCTTAGAGCTGGATGTCTGTCATATTTGTTTAGTGACTTGCCTGTCACTGACATTTGGGTTTTCTATCCTTCCTGGATCTTGGGGATCACCAGGATCATGGGGAACAAATCCTGTTTTCAAAATCTTGGAGCTGTATGCCCAGAAATGGAATTACTAGCCCATAAGGTCATTCTAGTTTTTACTATTTCAGCAACTGCCATACTGCTTTCTGTGGTGGTTTATAGGTATGATAACAAAGTCCTCTCCACGTCCTTGCAACCAACATTTATGCACACTCTCTCGCTCTCGCTCTCTCTCTCTCCCCTCTCTCCCCTCTCCCCCCCCCTTTCCATTCCCCTCTCCCCTCCCTCTCACCCTCTCCTTTCTTCTTCCTCCCACCTCTCCCCCTCCGTCTCCCCCTCCCCTTCCCCTCCCTCTCCTTCTCTCTCCCTCTGTATTTGCTAATAGCCATGCTATACTTTATAAAGTTCTCTTCTTCAGCTATTGATTCATGGGTATAAGCATAGGGACTTGTGTGCCACAGGTGTAGAGGACAACCTGCGAAATTAAGCTCTTTCCTTCCTACATGTAAGGCTCAATGATTGGACTCAATTGAACTCAACCTTTCTAAGCCATCTTGCCTACCTAGCACTCACTCCCCTCCACCCACCCTGTGGGGTTTTTTTTGTTTTTTTTTTTTTGTTTGTTTGTTTGTTTTTTTTTTTTTTGGTTTTTGTTTGTTTTTAAACAAGGTCTCGATATATCATTTTGGTTAGCCTGGAACTCTCCACATAGACCAGGTTGGACCAATATCACAACTATCCACTCGCCTCTGTAGTGCTGGGATTAAAGGTGTGCAAACTTTGTGTTTGTTTGTCTGGAGTTTTGTTTTGTTCTTGTAGAGGCAGGGTCAAGCTATGTGGGCCAGGCTGGCCTCACACTTGAGATGTTCTGGCCTCAGCCTCCTGGGTTACTGAGGTGGACCATTGTGCCCACCTCTGATGATTTTTCTTTCTCTTTCTGAGACAGAATTTTGCTATGTAGCCTTGATTGGCTTAGAACTGTGAGAGCAAGGCTGGCTTCACATCGGCAGCAATCTTCCTGCTTCTGCCTCTCAAGGGCTAGGGTTACAGCAGTGAGCCACTATTCTCAGGAACTGCTTTTATATTTTTAATTGTTGAAAAAAATCAGAAGAAAAATAACATTTCATGGGATTTGAAATTCTGTCTTCACGAATATTGTCTTCTGGGAACGCACTGGTATTCCTTCATTTGCATATCATCTAAGCCCCTGCTTTGGCACTAAATGCCAGATATCAATGGTTTCAACAGATATCATAAAGCATTTACTATCCGCCATTTATACAAAATAGATCGCCAGTGCTACCGTAAGGTCAGGATGACAGCCAGCCAACTGGTCCTGAAAGCCAGCCTGAAAGCCACCTACAGATCCACTAGCAGCCTTGGTTCTTGAACTCCCTCCTCCTTCTAGATCCTCCCCTGCCCTCCATCCAGTGTCCTGGCTCCTCATGCCCCTCCCCAGGCCTGCAGGCCCTGAGGATGCCAACGCCCCACCCCCCAGCCTCTCTCTCTCTCCTCCAGCCTCAGCCACAGCATTTGCTGAATCTGAGATCTGCTCCCCACCCCCAACAGACCAGAAGACGCACTTCAGATGGACGGACAGACGGACTCCAGGCCTTGTTGCCAGGCTGTCCTGAGCTGCTACAGCTCCCAGCTCTGCCTCCCATCTCACTGTAGGAATGCTAGACCAGAGGTGCACAAAGACCGGCTTTTCACGTGGCTTGGGATGGGTCTGTCAGGCTTGTGTGGCCACTGGCACTTCTACTCACTAAGTCACCTCCCTGGCCCTGCAACCAAACGTCCACCAGAACTTTCTGTGGGTTTCGAACAGCTGATCTGAGATTCGTGGGAAGAGATGGTTGGGGCCATAGTTCAGTACCATCAAACAAACAAAAAAATCAAATGAATGTGAAAGCGAAAGGGGCCTAGGGTAACCTTTGTCTGTGAGGGACAATCATTCCCGACCATCAGGACTAAATCTACAGGGTGGGAGAGGGGATTATAAAGCACTATAATATAACTAACTCAACTCAGTCCTCTCAGATGTACTATAGCATACTTTTTTTTTTAAAGATTTATTTATTATATATAAGTATAGTGTAGCTGTCTTCAGACAACTCCAGAAGAGGGCATCAGATCCCATAACAGGTGGTTGTGAGCCATCATGTGGTTGCTGGGATTTGAACTCAGGACCTCTGGAAGAGCAGTCAGTGCTCTTAACCACTGAGCCATCTCTCCAGCCCGCATACTTTTATTTATGTCATTATTATTATTATTATTTTTTTTTTTTGCAGTGCTAGGGATGGAGCCCAGAGCCTTGTGCAGGCTAAGTAAGTGGTCTACCCCTAAGCTACTTCCCCAATGACTACATTTTTATTTCTTGCTGAAAGCTGAAGTGGTTGGGTTTGTTTACTCAAGCCACTCCAGCAGTACTGTAAGCTCTGTGATAAATGAGGTTGTGAAGAAGGAGGTGGGGGAAGTAGGGGGAAAGAAAGAGAAAGAGGAGGAGGAGGAAGAAGAGGAGGGAGAGGAGGAAGAGAAGGAAGAAGAAGAAGAAGAAGAAGAAGAAGAAGAAGAAGAAGAAGAAGAAGAAGAAGAAGAAGAAGAAGAAGAGCAGAAGCAGAGGCAGAAGCAGAAAAGCAGAAGCAGAAGCAGAAAAGCAGAAGCAGAGGCAGAAGCAGAAAAGCAGAAGCAGAAGCAGAAAAGCAGAAGAAGAGGAAGAAGCAGAAGCAGAAGAAGAAGAAGAAGAAGAAGAAGAAGAAGCAGAAAAGCAGAAGCAGAGGCAGAAGAAGAAGCAGAAGCAGAAGCAGAGGCAGAAGCAGAAGCAGAAAAGCAGAAACAGAAGCAGAGGCAGAAGCAGAAGCAGAAAAGCAGAAGCAGAAGCAGAAGTAGAAGAAGAAGCAGAAAAGCAGAAGCAGAAGCAGAAAAGCAGAAGCAGAAGCAGAAAAGCAGAAGCAGAAGCAGAAGAAGAAGTAGAAGAAGAAGAAGCAGAAGCAGAAAAGCAGAAACGCAGAAGCAGAGGCAGAGGCAGAAGAAGCAGAGGCAGAAGCAGAGGCAGAGGCAGAAGCAGAAGCAGAAGCAGAGGCAGAAGCAGAAGCAGAGGCAGAGGCAGAAGCAGAAGCAGAGGCAGAAGCAGAAGCAGAAGAAGCAGAAGAAGAAGCAGAGGCAGAAGCAGAAGAAGAAGAAGAAGCAGAAGCAGAGGCAGAAGCAGAAGCAGAAGCAGAAGCAGAAGCAGAAGCAGAAGCAGAGGCAGAGGCAGAGGCAGAGGCAGAGGCAGAGGCAGAGGCAGAGGCAGAAGCAGAAGCAGAAGCAGCAGAAGCAGAAGCAGAAGCAGAAGAAGAAACAGAAAGGCAGCAGCAGCAGCAGCAGCAGCAGCAGCCTGGGAGATATGACCAGTACAGAGTAACCCATCTGGAATGAGCTGAAGCCACCACAGGATTAGTCCCTGTGCACCCTTCCTACAGAGCAAACAGGGAAGCCTCTCAAGGCTTTTAGAGCAGAAAGCACTGTGGTTATTCTGGGTAAATGGGGGGCATGGCTCTGGGGGCTTCTCTTTTCTCCCCATTTTTATTAAATTGGGTATTTCTTATTTACATTTCAAATGTTATTCCCTTTCCAGGTTTCCAGCCCAACATCCCCCTAACCCCTCCGCCTCCCCTTCTTTATGGGTGTTCCCCTCTCCATCCTCCCCCCATTGCTGCCCTCCCCTCAACAATCACGTTCACTGGGAGTTCAGTCTTGGCAGGACCCAGGGTTTCCCCTTCCACTGGTGCTCTTACTAGGATATTCATTGCTACCTATGAGGTCAGAGCCCAGGATCAGTCCATGTATAGTCTTTGGGTAGTGGCTTAGTCCCTGGAAGCTCTGGTTGGTTGGCATTGTTGTTCATATGGGGTCCTGAGCCCCTTCAAGCTCTTCCAGTCCTTTCTAAGATTCCTTCAACGGGGGTCCTGTTCTCAGTTCAGTGGTTTGCTGCTGGCATTCACCTCTGTATTTGCTGTATTCTGGCTGTGTCTCTCAGGAGAGATCTACATCCGGTTCCTGTCAGCCTGCACTTCTTTGCTTCATCCATCTTGTCTAGTTTGATGGCTGTATATGTATGGGCCACATGTGGGGCAGGCTCTGAATGGGTGTTCCTTCAACCTCTGTTCTAAACTTTGCCTCCCTTTTCCCTCCCAAGGGTATTCTTGTTCCCCTTTTAAAGAAGGACTGAAGCATTTGCATTTTGGTTATCCTTCTTGAGTTTCATGTGTTCTGTGCTTCTTGGGTAATTCGAGCATTTATCAATGAGTGCATACCATGTGTGTTTTTCTGTGGTTGGGTTACCTCACTCAGGATGATATTTTCCAGTTCCATTCATTTGCCTATGAATTTCATAAAGTCATGCTTTTGATAGCTGAGTAATATTCCATTGTGTAGATGTACCACATTTTCTGTATCCATTCCTCTGTTGAAGGGCATCTGAGTTCTTTCCAGCTTCTGGCTATTATAAATAAGGCTGCTATGGACATAGTGGAGCACGTGTCTTTTTTATATGTTGGGGTATCTTTTGGGTATATGCCCAAGAGAGGTATAGCTGGGTCCTCAGGTAGTTCAATGTCCAATTTTCTGAGGAACCTCCAGACTGATTTCCAGAATGGTTGTACCAGTCTGCAATCCCATCAACAATGGAGGAGTGTTCCTTTTTCTCCACATTCTCTCCAGCATTTGCTGAGTTTTTTATCTTAGCCATTCTAACTGGTGTAAGGTGAAATCTCAGGGTTGTTTTGATTTGCATTTCCCCTATGACTAAAGATGTTGAACATTTCTTTAGGTGTTTCTCAGCCATTCGGCATTCCTCAGCTGTGAATTCTTTGTCTAGCTCTGTTCTTTTTTTTTTTTTTTTTTTTTTTTTTTTTTCGGAGCTGGGGACCCGAACCCAGGGCCTTGCGCTTCCCTAGGCAAGTGCTCTACCACTGAGCTAAATCCCCAACCCCTTTGTCTAGCTCTGAACCCCATTTTTTAATAAGGTTATTTGTCTCCCTGCGGTCTAACTTCTTGAGTTCTTTGTATATTTTGGATATAAGGCCTCTATCTGTTGTAGGATTGGTAAAGATCTTTTCCCAGTCTGTTGGTTGCCATTTTGTCCTAACCACAGTGTCCTTTGCCTTACAGAAGCTTTGTAGTTTTATGAGATCCCGTTTGTCGATTCTTGATCTTAGAGCATAAGCCATTGGTGTTTTGTTCAGGAAATTTTCTCCAGTGCCCATGTGTTTGAGATTCTTCCCCACTTTTTCTTCTATTAGTTTGAGTGTATCTGGTTTGGTGTGGAGGTCCTTGATCCACTTGGACTTAAGCTTTGTACAGGGTGATGAGCATGGATTGATCTGCATTCTTCTTTTTTTTTTTTTTCTTTTTTTCCGGAGCTGGGACCGAGCCCAGGGCCTTGCGCTTGCTAGGCAAGCGCTCTACCACTGAGCTAAATCCCCAACCCGATCTGCATTCTTCTACATGCAGACCTCCAGTTGAACCAGCACCATTTGCTGAAAATGCTGTCTTTTTTCCATTGGATGGTTTTGGCTCCTTTGTCAAAAATTAAGTGACCGTAGGTGTGTGGGTTCATTTCTGGGTCTTCAATTCTATTCCACTGGTCTATCTGCCTGTGTCTGTACCAATACCATACAGTTTTTATCACTATTGCTCTGTAATACTGCTTCAGTTCAGGGATAGTGAGTCCCTGGGGGCTTCTTAACCAACAGAAAGACTAACTAGGAATCAAGCTTTACCTTGACTCTACATACTGTGTAACAGAAGATCAGGGGAGAGGGTGGGGCAGGCTTTTCTAGAGGTTAGGTGACCTGAGAAGTGTAACCAGACAGCACGGTTTGCAACCCGCACAACTCATCAAGTCTCCATACAATAGGACGATGACATCAGGGTGGACGGCTTCAGACAATGACCTGAAGCAAAAGATCCTTAACTTCAACGCTACCGTCCGTTATCGCTGGAAAGTCAGAGCATTGCAATCGAACCTCTCCAAGAGCTGCTTCTCTTTCATCTTCCTTTCACACACCCTACCCCTGGCTGAGGGTTTGGGGTGGCTCATGCCGTCTGGATGTGACTAACTACACTGTGACAGTTGACCCAGTAAAACTGGCAGAACCCAGGGACAGCTTTAGTGTTAAAACTTTCAGCTGCTTTACCCAAGCAGCAAGAGTCAAGCAAAGGATCTCAGGATAGTCCACTGACCTCTCAGAAGAAACAGCTGAGGGCCAGGGTACAGCACATGCTTGGCATGCACAAGGCCCTGGTTTCCGTCCCCAGCGGGAGGGAGCACGGGTGAGAGAGGACAGCTGGAATGCGGGCATGACAGGAGTCTCTCCATTGGTCCTAGCTCTCCAGAGAACGCCATGGTGCTCTGGGTATTTTCTGATGTTTTGGGAGGCTTTCTGTTACTCTCAATTGTCGGTTTGTTTTGTTAAACTCTGGGAAGGGTTAGCCAGTAAGAATAAGGGCCTGGAGTCAGGCAGACCTGGTAGGAATCCAATTCTACTCATTTCAATTCCAGTGACTCTCTCAATAAATAAATGTACTGCCATCTCTGACCTGCATCGTTTCCAGTTTTTAATGTGTACAAATAACACTCTATTAAACACCTTTGTATGAAAAACATGGCTCCCTGGGGCAGGCACAGATAGCTGTTTACTCCCAGCCCTTTGCCCTCCCTCTCCCCTTCTGCAATACCTCAGTGTTATTCAGGAAGCCAATCGCCCTACGATGCCTACCCCACTGTGGAAATCGCATCCCTTGGGAAGTGCACCTCAGGGGCACACAGCCATCCCTACGTTACACAGTGAGACAGAAGGCTTGTGGTCCTGAGACTTAGGCGTAGCATTTTTTGCAAAAAATCTTCTTTTCTGACTGGCCATTGTTGAGACCAAGAGACCATGGCCTACAGCGCCAATTGTACCTCTGTATGCAAAGCAGTCGGCAGGAGGCTGTCTATTGTCTCCAGCCAGGATCTTGTCACCCAGAATCCTTCCAAGAGTGGAGTGGGAAGAGTGAAGACCGTTCAAGCAGGGTGCTTTGCAGCTCATTTGGAATTAATTAGCTTTAAACGGACTGTCATGTGGAAACTGACAGTTTGAATGTGTCCAATTTGAACCCTTGGTAGCAGTGGGATGCTAGCCAATTGCCACCATTCCTACTCTGAGAAGTGTCACAGCTGTAGGAAGCTCTCAGAGGGGCTTGGGGTGTCAACAGAGAGAGGTCCTTGCAGGGCAAGTCTGCAGAAAGCAGGTCACCCGCAGGACCGTTGGGCTGGCAGGCCTCCTGTCTCTGACAGATCTAGAATGTGAGAAGCATATGCCGTCACATTTCCTGTCTGCAGCTGTGACATTGAGGCTCAGGGGCTGGCTCCAGTGAACTTGGGTGCAGGGAGAGTCTGTGTCCCCTGTCTTCTTTCTCTTCCTCCTGGGCCCAGCTCTCATCACATCCCACAGCCCCAGAGCATCTGAATTACAGGGTGTCAGCTGGACACTGAGTGGCTGAATGTGGTTATGCAAATAAGGCTAGAAATGGGAACACTCAGGAAACGCTGTCCAAAGTGACTCTCTGACTGCTCTGGTGACCCCTGCGGGCCACCATCTGCTGCTCTTCCAGCTTTGATGCTGTACTCCAGACTCTATCAAGAAATGGGGCTGGAGGGATGGGTCGACAGTGAAGAGTGCTTTTGCAGAGGGCATGGGTTCCAGCACCACCCACACTAGCCAGCTCACAGCAACTTCTATATAACTCCAGATCCAGGGGAGGGGGGTCTGATGCGTCTGGTCCCAGTGGGCCTCTGCACTCAAATGCAAGCACCAACACACACACACACACACACACACACACACACACACACACACACACACGGGCGATTTTGTTCAGCTACTGTTTTTGTTTCCCCTGCAGCTTCCCTGGCTTGACTTTCCTTTCCATCAGAGAGCCCACATCAGAGGCCCCTCCTGTCCACATCAGAGGAGGAAACAATGATCCCCCTGCTCACCCCCCTCCCCTGTTAACGATAGCAGGGCGGGGCAAGAAAAAAATCCTGCCGTTGTACCAGGAGACACCAAAACAACATCTGAGTATCTCACTACCAAACGTCTAAGCAGTCAATGTCTTACTGATGCTAACACTTTTCAATTACTTCCAGGAGTAGGAGCCGAGGTGTGGAATGTCATGTGACTCGATTTTCTCAGCCCAGATAGGGAACCAGCAGCAGACCAAGGTAACACCACCAAAGTCTAGTCTGGTGACCCAATGCAGTTACTAAGGTTCCTTCTATCAGTGTGAGTGAAAGGTTGCTTACAGAAGCACGGACGCTCCCCTGAAAGCCCACCGCGGTGCGGCGTAGGAGCAAATATAAGGCCCTGAGTTCAGATACCTGGCTCTCACATAAAAAGCCCAATGCCAAGCCATGGGGTCTGCAATCCCAGCACTGGGGAAGTAGATTGAGGGGGGGGGGTGGGGTGAGGGGCTTGGTGGCGGGGCCGGCTGGGGGGCGTGTGCTGCTGTTCTAGCCAAACTGGTGAGCTCCAGGTTGAGTGAGAGACCTTGTCCCAAATAAATAAATGAACAAATAACATGGAGGTGACTGAGGACACCGGTAGTGGATCTCTGATCTCCATAAGCACCCATACAGGAGTATGTACATGTATTAGCACATATGAGGGGGGAGAGGAGGGCGTGAAGAGAGAAGGAAAGGAAGAGGGAGAGAAGGAGGCAAGGAGGGGGGAAGGGAAGGAAGGAAGGAGAGAGGGAGGATGTGCATTATATTATAGCTCTAAAGGTAAGAAGTCCCACGAGGTCTCACTGAACTAAAATCAAAGCAGGTTCCACAAGGCTGCGGTTTTGTTTTTGTTTGTTTGTTTGTTTGTTTGTTTTTTATGGAACTCTGAGGAGAATCCATTTCTACTCTTCCAGCTTCTGGAAGCCACTCACATTTTCTGGCTCCAGCGCTCCTCCCTCCCTCTTTAAATCCAACAGCTCCACAGAGTCCTCCTCCAGTCTCATCTCTGTCCCTGACCACTGACTGAGAAGTTCTCTAGCTCCATCCGGACTGGCCTGCCAGGATGAAGGCGAGTATTATCCCCTCCAGGTTTGCCCCCGCCCCCATCACACTCGAAATTGTCTTTGCGAGATAAGGTGGCCTGCCACACGCCTCAGGGTGGGAACGTCTATCCCCCCAGGCCTTCCCCTTTCCTACTGCCTGGAAGGTCTTAACGCCAAAGCCATTGCCTACGGCGAGATTCTTACTTCCGTCTTCACATTCAGCCTCTGTCGCAAGCTCAAGCTTCCGTCTCTATGGCGACAGCTGACGCGGGAAGCAGGGCTGCAAAACTTGGACAGTACTCAGCACCTGCACCTGTGGGGTAGCCTGGGGTAGTCGGGACTTCAAAGGTCCCGTGCGAGGACACTGCCCTCCCTCCCCACTCCACCCACACCCCTAGGACCTGCTCTGCGCTTCCCTGCCTCCAAGGTAACTGGGATTCTCTGTGCCCCCTCGAGCTCTGACTCTCACCTCCTCTGACTGTGTCCTCGGTCCCGTTTCCAGAGGGAGGGGCAGTCTCCAGATGAGATGATAAAGCCTAGGCACGCAGGTAAGGCTCACCCCTGAGACTCAGCGACTGTTCACTCGTGATTAATCGAGAGGTACTTTGGAGCACCCGGCCCCAAATGCCTGCAGAAAGGACCTCAGAAAAAATGCTGTGGCAAAATACAGATTGTCTTGAACCAGCGAGATGTCTCGGCGCCATTTGACATGGCAGCCTAACAACCAACGTGAGGTGGATCTCCAGAACAAATCATAGATGCAGAGAATGCAGTGGGTTGCCGCCTGATCTCCACACATTGCCTGCCCGTCTGTCTGTCTCTCTCCCTCTCCTCTCCCTCCCTTCCCCTTTTTCTCTCATTAAATAATATTTTTAATTCCTTAAGAATTTCATGCAATATTCTTTCATCATATTCACCCCACCCTCCCCACCCTCCCTCCCCCCACTCCTCCTCCACTCACCTCTCCTCTCCCTACCCTCACTTCCCCCAACTCCTCCCCACCTTCACCTCCCCTTCTCCTTCCTTCCCTTCCCCCAAATCCTCCCCCCCAAATCCTCTCCCCGTTCACCAACCCCAACCTGATTTTGAGTTTTCTTCTTTTTTCTCTCCCCATTGAGTCCAGTTTCTGTTGCCCAGCTCTCAGGATTGAGACTTGCCTTGGAGTGCGGTAGACCTCCGTCTCCCAGCGACTATGACGTGCCAGTGTACACTCCTCAGCTACGGACGGACTTTCTAGTGCCAGTCCCCGCTTTCATGCGGTGATTTTGCCTGGGTTGAGCTTACAGAACTCGTATGCACGTTGTCACAGTCACTGTGAATTCATATGTGCACCCACTCTGCTGTCTCTGGAGAGCAAGGTCTCCATGAAGTCATCCTCTTAGGATCTGTTTGCCCCGACTTTGGGAGAAAGGGCATGATATGTATAACCCATTTAGTGACCAGCATTCTGTTTTCTTGTAATCTCCACACTTTGACCGCTCTGTGGTCTTTTTTTGGGTCTCTGTGTCACTTGTCTTCTACTTTAAGAAGCAGCTTCTCTGCAGGACTGAACAATGCAAAGGTGACACAGGTGACAGGAGCTACCCGCCTCTTTCTGATTGGACCTAACGTCCTCTCGTCCTCTCGATGAGGTAGAGCATGCCTGACACTGTTGATGGAGCTGAGAACTTACGGCTAAATAAGTTATAGGTCCTGGGGGGAGGGCAGGCTTAATACTGTTATTCTCCCTCTGTAGAGTGTCTGTCACCTTAGAAATGGGAGGTGGTAACAGTCAGAGCAGCTCTACCCAAGGGAGCGTGGTGGAATCCCAGCCTCCCTGGAGGTGGGGCAGCATGGAAGGCTCCTGGGGGGTGTGGAGGGAGGAGGGTGGTGTCCTTTAAGTATTCAAATTTATGGTTGGGGATTTAGCTCAGTGGTAGAGCGCTTGCCCAGCAAGTGCAAAGCCCTGGGTTTGGCCCTCAGCTGGGGGGAGGTGGGGCAGGGACACAGAATCAAATCTATGAGTATACTAGGAAGGAAATCATTAGGAGTCATTTTAAGGCTATGTCAATGGAGCAGAGTATTGGGTCCCCACCACTGGGGGCCATGTGTTCTTGACCCTGGAAACAGTGCCAGGCATAAATTCCACCTCAAGGACTGGACATTAGATCAAGGCAGAAAGTAGTTGGTAACTCCCATAAACCTTCGTGTCACTACTGCACCAGTGGGCACTACCTTGTCAGGCCAGTTATTTAAAGAAAATGATTACAGAATTATTTATTTTATGTATGTGAGTACATCGTTGCTCTCACACACACCAGAAGAGGGCGTCCCATCCTATTACAGACGGCTGTGAGCCAGCATATGGTTGCTGGGAATTGAACTCAGGACCTCTAAGAGAGCGGTCAGTGCTCTTAACAGCCGAGCCATCGCTCCAGCCCCCTAAGTAAAATAATTAAGAACAAAAACCTACTTGTTGGGCTCAGTAGAAGGCACTTGCCACCAAGCCAAGAAACCTGTTTTTAATTCTCAAAACCACATGGTAAAAACAGAGAACTGACTACTGTAAACTGTCCTCTGACCGCCACAGCACTCGCTGTGGCATTCTGGGACTCACACTCACGCTATGGCTAACAGAGCCCGGAGCAACATGGGGAGCTGAAAAGGAGGGTAATGCCAGCCAGAGACACAGGACTCTGGATTGACAGTTGTTTTCTTGTTTATCCTCCATTGCTGTTTACATAGCAGTTAGCTAGCAAACCTGGAACAAAAAGTCTTTGTGACCCTTTATCAGAGTTTGTCTGCACTTTGTTGTCCCCGTGGTCTTGTTTGCATCAGAGGACATCCCTCCTTAGACATTACCTCATGCCTGCAGCTTTCCTGTCATATAGCTAGATGTTGACCTGGTTTTGTCCCTGAGAAAGGAATTCCAGAATTCCAGACCTTCTGGACACACACACACACACAAACACACACACACACACACACACACACACACACACACACACACACACACACGGAATGTAATTTTAAAAAACACGAATTTCTTTAATGGAGAACATTGCAGTCTGTGCAGTCTGTGCATGCCTAGCTTGTCCACCAGGAAGTACTTGGAAGCAGCTGGTGGGAAATGTTCAGAGTGAGCAGTGCCGCAGGCTCGCTCTCTACCTGACATCAGTCTGGACCGCTGTAACAAAACACCAAGTGTAGACTGGCTGCTTTAAAGCACAGAGTAGGGGCTGAGGCAGAGGCGGGAGGATCTGTGAGTTCAAGGCCAGCCTGGTCTGCAGAACGAGTTCTAGGACAGAGAAACTCTGTCTCGAAAATAATTTTTAAAAAATTTAAAAATTAAAAAGAAAAAGAAAAAAAGAAACCCTCTGGGGACGTTGAGGCAGCAGCTAGAGTTCCTGATTGAGCAAGCATTCTCCCTGTGGCTGAGCCCTCCGTGGCTGAGCCCTCCGTGGCTGAGCCCTCCGTGGCTGAGCCCTCCGTGGCTGAGCTCCCTGTGGCTGAGCTCCCTGTGGCTGAGCTCCCTGTGGCTGAGCCCTCCGTGACTGAGCCCTCCGTGGCTGAGCTCCCTGTGGCTGAGCCCTCCGTGGCTGAACCCTCTGTGGCTGAGCCCTCCGTGGCTGAGCCCTCTGTGGCTGAGCTCCCTGTGGCTGAGCCCTCCATGACTGAGCTGAGCCCTCTGTGTGGCTGAGCCCTCTGTGGCTGAGCCCCTGTGGCTGAGCCCTCTGTGGCTGAGCCCCCTGTGGCTGAGCCCTCCGTGGCTGAGCCCTCTGTGGCTGAGCTCCCTGTGGCTGAGCCCTCTGTGGCTGAGCCCTCCGTGGCTGAGCTCCCTGTGGCTGAGCCCTCCGTGGCTGAGCTCCCTGTGGCTGAGCCCTCCGTGGCTGAGCTCCCTGTGGCTGAGCCCTCCGTGGCTGAGCCCTCCGTGGCTGAGCTCCCTGTGGCTGAGCCCTCCGTGGCTGAGCTCCCTGTGGCTGAGCCCTCTGTGGCTGAGCCCTCTGTGGCTGAGTGGCTGAGCTCCCTGTGGCTGAGCCCTCTGTGGCTGAGCCCTCCGTGGCTGAGCTCCCTGTGGCTGAGCCCTCCGTGGCTGAGCCCTCCGTGGCTGAGCTCCCTGTGGCTGAGCCCTCCGTGGCTGAGCCCTCTGTGGCTGAGCTCCTCTGTGGCTGAGCCCTCTGTGGCTGAGCCCTCCGTGGCTGAGCTCCCTGTGGCTGAGCCCTCCGTGGCTGAGCTCCCTGTGGCTGAGCCCTCCGTGGCTGAGCCCTCCGTGGCTGAGCTCCCTGTGGCTGAGCCCTCCGTGGCTGAGCTCCCTGTGGCTGAGCCCTCTGTGGCTGAGCCCTCTGTGGCTGAGCCCTCTGTGGCTGAGCCTTCTGTGGCTGAGCTCCCTGTGGCTGAGCCCTCCGTGGCTGAGCCCTTCCCTTTCCCACTGCAGATTTTTATTTTTATTTTATTTTTATATTGTGAGCTAAACAATAGTAATGGCTGTTGGTGAGGGTATGTTTCTAGCTGTCCTCAAAGTCATATATTTTAACTCCTGCGCTGTTCTCTTCCCTTCTGTTCCCAAAGTTAGGAGTCTGGCTCACCCCAGACAAGGTCTTGGACACAATTATGCTTAGCTCTGAAGGGAGTAGGGCTCGCAGACCCACCTTCCCAGGGAACTTAGATGGCACAAGACAATGCACCAATATACTGTACATTATAAATGCCTGCTTTTTTCTTTCAGTGTTGAATCCAGGGCCTAATGCATGCTAGGCAAGCACTTGACAGCTAAACTCTATTCCCAGATCAAAGTCCACATTCTTAACCACGTCAGCACGTACAGTCTTGTGAAAATTCAATCAGTAAGGAGAACTATACCACTATAAAACAAGTGATCACCATTGTCACTGAATTACTTGAATTATACACTGAATAATACCTTGGATTACTATTATTTCTCCTCGTCATCACTGGATCCATGAGTACTGCCCTCATTTTTAAAGAGACAAACAACGAATATGGACCAACTAAACGTCTCTAAAATGGCTTTAATTCAACTCACCAGAACCATTTAGGCTAAAGTGACGCCTTTAAGATTTTTTTTTAAGAACTATTTATTTTATGTATATGAGCACACTGTACCTGTCTTCAGACACACCAGAAGGGGGCATCAAATCCCATTACAGAGGGTTCTGAGCCACCATGTGATTGCTAGAATTGAATTCTGGACCATTAAAAGAATAGCTGGAGGGGTTGGGGATTTAGCTCAGGGGTAGAGCACTTGCCTAGCAAACAAAAGGCCCTGGGTTCGGTCCCCAGCTCCGGGAAAAAAAAAAAAAAAAAAAAGAATAGCTGGTGCTCTTAACCACTGAGCCATCTCTCCAGCCCGCCTTTAAGATTCTCAGAGAAGGGCACACAGCAGTGTTTTCTGGGATTTCGAGGGTGAGGCACATTCTGTCCTGGATTTCAGCTTAAGTTACTGTTTTCAGAAAGGAAGTGGAATCGAACACGGTAAAACAATGCCGAGAGCAAAGGAAAGAAAACAAAAGCCCAAGGGGGCTGCCCCTTCAGTGGTTCCCATTCTTCAGAAGTTCCTGAAGACGTACCAGAAGCATTGCATTCAGTCTCGGACCTCCATGTGTCCCGCCATCCAAAGGGACCTAAAGAGCAGCATTGACAGAGAGCAGTTCCTCAGGAAGGTGAGTGGTGGGGAGGGATTGGGTCCTTCCTTGAAATAGATCTGGACACGTACCTCCACCCCAAAGCTGTCTGCCTCACAGCTCTGCCTGACTGAGTGACATTCACAGCTTGGCGCGGGGCACCACGGATCTCCTCCATCCATTCTTCCGCACTCCCTGCACCCACGCACCTGCCCTCCTAAGCTGCCAGAATGTGTTTTGGGGGTCAGGGATTGAGTCCACGGAACCTCACACAGCACCACCATCTCTTGAAGCCCTCCTCTTTCCTCTGACGTCAGCCTCTCCAAGATGCACCCCTCCTTCCTCTCTTCCCACCTCCTCTGCCTCCAGGCTTTCTAGTCCCTTCTTTTTCTCATTAGGACCAAATGTTCCTACGCACATCTCCCTGCTTCCGAGAGGAGCTTCCCACAGCCATCCTTTAAAAAAAGAAAGTGTGTGTGTGTGTGTGTGTGTGTGTGTGTGTGTGTGTGTGTGTATGTGTGTGTGTGTGTGTGTGTGTGTCTGGTTGTCTGTATGTGCACCACACGTGTGCAGGTGCCAGCAGAGGGCATCAAGATACCCTGGAACTGGAGTTACCCGGCGTGGGTGCTAGAACCAAACCCTGGTCCTCTGGAAGAGGAACAAGCGCTTTAAACTATCGAGCCATCGCTCCAGCCCCACGACCAGCCTTTTGGGGATGTAAAATGATTGTTTTGGGACAGGTAAAATAATTATTGATTACATTTAAAAATATCTTAGTTTTTAATTATATGTGGGGGAAACTGTGCATAGAGTGCAGGTCCTTTTGGAGCCCAGAAGAACGTGGTGGATCTCCCGGAGCCGGAGTTATAGGCCATTGTTAGCCAACCTGCTCTAACCACTGAGTCATCTTTCAAGCCCACTAAATGGTCGTTTTCACTGTAATTCTTACAATTAGCCTCCACCAAACGTTTTATTACAACCATCATCAGAATTATAATTAACATTCCCCATCCAGGATGAATCTGTGGGCTTAGACACAGCTATGAGGCTTCATAGGTTGGTAGCGTGCTTAGATGGGGCTCTCTGTTTTGATTATGAATAACATGAAGTACCTTGTGAGGGGATGGAGGGGTGGACGGGTCGGTGGTTAGGAATGCTTGCTGCTTGAACAGAGCATACCAAGATTGGTTCCTGGTACCCACATGGGGGCTCACCCACATGGGGGCCCACTGTCCTCTACGACTCCAGTTCCAGGAGAGCTGATGTTCTCTTCCGGCCTCTGAGAGCATTACACACATGGAGTGCAGAACACCCAGACACATAAAATTACAACAGATGAGACATTTTTAAAAAAGATTTATTTATTATATGTAAGTACACTGTAGCTGTCTTCAGACACACCAGAAGAGGGCATCAGATCTCATTACAGACGGTTGTGAGCCACCATGTGGTTGCTGGGATTTGAACTCAGGACCTCTGGAAGAGAAGTCAGTGTTCCTAACCACTGAGTCATCTCTCCAGCCCCAGATGAGGCATTTTTAAAACCTTATGAAACAATCCGTGTTATCCTTGCTATGTAAAATGCAATTTGATGTTCTTCCTGCCTCTCTATTTCCTTAAAGAAAGACAAACGCTGGCAAGGCACAGCTAAAGTGATTCTGTGACCTAACTGAGGGCAGTGACTGGTAGTAACTGTGACCCACAGTGGACCGCCACACCGATGTACAGGTAGTGACGACCTCAAACATCCATGCGGCCATCTATGCCTGTGTCCCTCGGATGCGTGGGTATCTCTCTATGATGGTCACCTAGAGTTTTCCCCCACTCCAGTTTATGCTTGTGAGAGCTGGAAACTCCGCAGTAAGCACTCTGCCTGTCTCCTTGGAGCCTCTGCTTATGACGATCCGAGATGAGAGCTACGCGCTGGCCAAAGAGATCTGCATCTGGGGCCTTCAGCTGACGAACCCAGAGATTGCCAGGCTCGTGAGTGTGGTTTTATGTTCCTTCAGACCTTAAAATGACAAACAGCACCCTGTATCCCAGATGTAGCTTGTTTGGTTGCTGATGTCATGATACGCTGCAAGATTTTCTTTCTTAAGAAATAACACTATTTTTAATGAAAGACCTCAAATGTACTTTTTAAATGGGGAAAAGAATGAAACCAATATCCACAAACCCACTTCTACAATGTAATTTAACCCCCTTTAAATTAGTTTTTTAATTTCTTATTTAACTCTATGTGTATGACTGCTTCACATGTGCAGGCATGTGTGTACATCACATGCAACCCTTTTGAATCAACTGGAACTGGAGTTACAGATGATTGTGGGTACTGGGAACTGAACTCCGGTCATCTTCGAAAGCAGCAAATGCTTTTTTATTTTTTTTATTTTTTTTTTAAGATTTATTCATTTATTATAATATAAGTACACTATAGCTGTCTTCAGACACACCAGAAGAGGGCATCAGATCTCATTACAGATGGTTGTGAGCCACCATGTGGTTGCTGGGAATTGAACTCATGACCTCTGGAAGAGCAGTCGGTGCTCTTAACCGCTGAGCCATCTCTCCAGCCCGCAGCAAATGCTTTTAACCACTCTGCTGTCTCTCCAGCCCCATAATATACGCTTTTAAATGAATAGAATGTGCACGTGCTGACCGATGTAATAGTCACAGCATCAATCACTTTTTTTTCCCACCCACTGCCCAAAAGTGGTGCCTGCCTAAGGTGGACGTGTGTCCACCATGCATACACTAATGCCTTCAGACATACGCATGCAGGTAGTCGGCATATGTAAGTCATACATTCATATTATGTTGTCAAGAACCGCCCATGTTCAACAATTCTGTCATCCTATTACATATCCAGTTATGGATTGGCCATTTTTTAAAATCAAACTTCTCTTATTAGAAATAGAAACTTCACTTCTGAAAAAGACAATCAGATAATTCAGACCAACTCTCTCACTGAGAACCAGGTAAGCTAAACATACGTGTACACATGCATGCACATGCATTCACACATGATCTGAGGTAGAACAGAGATGGGGGAGCTCCCTAGACTATTTAATTATTTTATTTTATGTTATTTTATGTATGTGAGTACACTGTAGCTGACTTAAGATACATCAGAGGAGGGCATCAGATCCCATTACAGATGGTTGTGAGCCACCATGTGGTTACTGGGATTTGAACTCAGGACCTCTGGAAGAGCAGTCAGTGCTCTTAACCACTGAGCCATCTCTCCAGCCCCTGGACTATTTAATTAAATAGAAGGCAGTTGAGAAACTTAGAAACATGGCTAAGAAACTAAGTTGCATGCCTTTAGTCCTAGGACTTGAGAGGCAGAGGCAGGTGGATTTCTGTGAGTTCTAGGTCGGACTGGTCTACATAGCAAGTTCCAGCAAGTTCCAGGCCACGTAGGGCTACATGGTGAGATCCTGTCTCAACAAAACAAAACACACAGAGAAAAAGAGAAGTGAGAGAGAGAGAGACAGACAGACAGACAGACAGACAGAGACAGAGAGAGGATAGTGGGGAGATTTGTCTTTTTTTTATTATTTAATGCAACACAGCCTTTAGAAAAGAAGATATTGTTCATTTCCCTGCAATGAGGAGGATGTGAGGAGAAAACTGGTGGCCAGGAAGAGGTCTCAGCGGCAATGAAGCTGGAGGAAATGCAGAAGGAAAACACAAACAGCTACCATCGAGCGGCTTCAGAAACGGTGAAATAGAATCTCATTGCTGAATGTCAAGAAGGACATGAAGCAACTGAGCTTCCCACGCTGTGGGAGGAGTCCACACGACAACTACTTTGGAAGACTACAGTACAGTTTCTCTTGACTCCAAAGTTCATTCTCTTTCCCTCTCCCTCTCCTTTTTCTCCCTCTCCCCATCCTTCTCTTTGAGATAAGATCTGTCCCGGAACTCACTATGTAGACCAGGCTGGCCTCAAACTCAAAAGGGTCTACCCCTCTGCCTCCCAAGTGCTGGTACTAAAGGTGTGAGCCTCTGCACCTGGCTAGGGCCTCCAAATATGGAGGTTTATATCTCTAAGCCTTGAGAACTAGGGGCTTTATGGCGTCAACTTTCCAAACCAGGGGTTTACTTTTCTAGATGCTAATAGTGATGACTCTTGTTCTGGGCTCAAAGTACATCACCAGTTACAGCCCTACACTCCAACATCTGGACTCTGAACTCTTCAAGCCTCTGCTCCCTCAGACTCTTGCTTCTGTCTTGGCTTCTTCCAGCTTCTTCCTTTCTAGTCTTGGCTCCTCTACCATCCCTACGATCACCTTTTGTAGTCTTAGCTCCTTGTCTCCTTTCCCCTGAGGTGCTCTTTGAAGTTTCACAGACACCTGTTATGAGCATAGCTCTGAGCTTTGGGTGTCAGGACCATAGCTCATGGTGGCTCTCTGGAACTCTTAGCTACCTCCTCACTGCCACTATAACGGTATGCTGGCTAGTTCTGTGGCAACTTGGCACAGGCTAGAGTCATCTGAAAGGGGAGAGCCTCAACTAGGGAAATGCCTTCATGAGATTGGGCTGTAAGCAGGCCTGTAAAACATTTTCTTAGACAGTGATTGATGGGGAGAGTTCAGCCCACTGTGGGTGGTGCCATCCATAGGCTAGTGGTTCTGGATTCTCTAAGAAAGCAAGCTGAGCAAGCCAGGAGAAGTAAGCCAGAGAGCGGCACCTCCAGGTTCCTGCCCTGAATCCCTTCAATGATGATCACTTCCCCTCCTCTTCCTTCTCCCCCCCAACTCCTCCTCCTCCTCCTCCTCCTCCTCCTCCTCCTCCTCCTCCTCCTCCTCCTCCTCCTCCTCCTCCTCCTCCCCCTCCCCAAAGCACCAAATGGCAGATGATGCAGTGGGAGGACCTGGAGGACCTAGAAGCCACTGGCTTCCCAGAGGATTCAGCAGAAGTCTTAGGGCCTATAGTCATGGTTGTGGTTGTGGCCCAGGCCCTGGCTGTGATGGAAGCTGGAGGCTCCTAGAGGTAAAGCCAAAGAGAAGGAATGGATCCCCCTTCATCAAGCTGAGCTGATTGGTTAAGGACCTAAGGATCAAGTCCCTGGAGGAGATCTACTGTTCTCCCTGACCTTTAAGGAATCTCAGATTGTTGATTTTTTCCCTCTGGGCTCATCCCTTAAGGATGAGGTTCTAAATCATGCCAGTGCAGAAGCCTACTCGGGCTGGTTGGAGGACCAAATTCAAGGCTTTTGTTGCTATTGGGGACTACAGTGATCGGTCATGTTAGACTTGGTGTTAAGTGCTTCAAGAAGGTAGCCACCGTGACCAGAGGAGCCACCTTGGCCAAGCTTTCCATCCTGTGGAGAGGCTACTGGAAGAACAAGATTGGCAAGCCCCACACTGTTCCATGCAAGGTGACAGGCCACTGTAGCTCTGTGTTGGTGCGTCTCATCCCTGGCCCCAGAGGCACTGGCATTGTCTCCTCTCCTGTGCCCAAGAAGCTACTGATGATGGCCGGTATAGCTGACTGCTACACTTCAGCCAGGGGCTGCACTGCCACCCCGGGCAACTTTGCCAAGGCCACCTTTGATGCTATCGCCAAGACCTGACCCCTGACCTCTGGGGTTCACCCAGTCTCCTCATCAGTAATTCACTAACCACCTTCTGAAAACCCACACCAGAGTCTGCTCAGAGGACCCAGGCTCCAGCTATGGCCATCACATAAGGGTTTTGACACAAGAAAAAGTGAATGAAGTCTGGAAAAAAAATAGATCACTATCTCAGGGGCTGGAGAGCTAGCTCAGGGGTTGAGAGCACTGACTGTTCTTCCAAAGGACCCGAGTTCGAATGCCAGCAACCCGTGATGGCTCACAACCATCTGTAACTCCAATATCTGACACACTCACACAGACATATATATACACAAGCAAAACACCAATGCAAATAAAGTAAAAAATACAATTTTAAAAATTACTTTAAAAAAAAAGGCAGCAATCACTATTTCAGGGCCAGTGAGCTGGTTCAGCAGGTAAAAAGTTTGTTACTTAAGCTTGATGGCCTGAACTCACTCCCTAAAACCTACATAAAGGAGAACAGGAACTGGGCATGGTGCCTGCCTTTAAAAGGCAAAGGAAGCCAGATCTCTGTGAGTTTGAGGCTAGCCTGGTCTACAGAATAAATACCAGGACTGTTACACAGAGAAATCCTATCTTGAAAATGAAAGGGGATATGGGGGGGGGGAGGTTGGTGGTGAACCAACTCCACTGAACACACTAATTAAAAGAATTTTTTTTTTTTGGACAAATCCAGGGCTGGATGATGGCTCAGTGGAGTAAAGGCACTTGCTATACAAAGCCTGAGTTCCGCCTCCAGAACCTATGTAAAAAATGAAAAGGGAGAATCAGCTCCTCTGACCCCCTCAGCAGGCACACCTCTCTCCCTCACATAATTATCATTTTTAAAAAACCCAACATGTGCCATCGTCTTCAGAGGCTGTTGGCATCATGGCCTGTGTAGCTGAAGTAACCAATTATCCTGGAGGCTGAATCCTAAACTCAAGACGTCAGCAAGGTTGATGTTTTCTTCCTGTGTCTTCACATGGTCCTTGGCTTGTAAGGACACTAGTTGTATCAAGTTGGGTCTCATCCCAAGATCTCATCACAACAGAGGCACCTGACTCCATAATCCAGCCTTCTGAGCTATAGCCTGAGCCTTCTGAGATGTCTGGGGTTAGCACCTCAACATATAAGTTGGGGAGCACCATTCAGCCCACAACACCTGCTGTACACAGCACCTGCACACAGCACCTGCACACAGCACCTACACACAACACCTGCTGTACACAGCACCTGCACACAGCACCTGCACACAACACCTGCACACAGCACCTGCACTATATCTCATCACAGAGCTTCATGGTTCTCATGATTATTCAATGAAACATTGTTTTAGAAAAGGAAAACTTTATTTTCATTCTATGTTTCCTTGTAGAAAATCATCTTGGCAGCAAAAATGTTGAGGTCACTGATAGGCTTGACTTGGGAATATATGAGAACTCAGAGCACACTGGTAGCCCTGACAGAAGAGTTTCTTAATCTTCCAGGCTTTGTTTCTGGAGCAAAAGGGGTACACCACTTGCCCCATGACTACGTTGGAAATTGTTGATTGCAAGATGGATCTGTGGTCTCTGGGACGACTTGGGAAAGCTCTGCAATTCAGCAGTTTGCGTTTCCTGGTCCTCGACTACTGCAAGTAAGGCTGACAGTGGAGCTCTGCAGACTGGGTCCTAGATGGTGACAGCCAGAGGAGGGAGGGGGAAAGGAGGACTGTTGGGGTTCAGCCTTGACACAGGATCGGAGTTCTCAACTGAAAGCAGGGATATCTGGAAGGCGCATAATAAGTATACACAGACTACTTTTTGGGTACAAACTGACAGGCAATTTTTCAAGGCTTAAAGTTTCTCTCTCTCTCTCACTCTCTCTCTCTCTCTCTCCCTCTCTCTCTCTCTCTCTCTCTCTTACACACACACACACACACACACACACACACTCATGTACACCTCACTTTCCACTTGTTCTTTACATGCTCACACATGCTCACACTTGCTCCCTCACTTGCTCCCTAGCCTTTCTCTTGCAAAATATCCAAAAGCATGTAGAAAAAAGACATTGTATAATCATTGCCAAATCAAATTCAAAAGAATAACCACATCCCACAAAGAATCAAGAATTACAGTTGTTCCCCAAAGTTTCAAGCTTCCCCTTCCCAGGCCTGTGGCCAAAATAATAATAATTGCAAACTTATCATTATTTAAACTTTAACTTTTAACTTATTGTACTTTAGAACTCCAAGATCAGCTACTTGCATTTTCCTGTGAAGCTCTAATGATAAACGACATGGGCAAAGCTGCCAGGCAGTGGCCAGAAAGAATCAAATTAACCCTTAATTCAGCAGCTCCAATAGCTTTCTGTTCCTTTACATTGCACACAATGACTCCTCAGAGTATTTTGACTTAGTTCTACTAGTGTAAGATTTTGTGCATTCTATACTTCCTTATCCAGGAACCACTCTCAAATGTTGTGCAAAACGTATTTCATAACCTCAATAACTTTTTCCTTCCTTGGGGTCCCAATGTTGGCTCTAATTCTTTGCAAGTCAAGCATTCATCCGGAACTACTATTGTGCAGTTATTACATTGTTTCCAAGATGAGAACACAGCATGCACCTGGGCCATTAGGGCTGTGCTGTGCTATGCCCCTGTGCCTCAACTTCCAATTGTTTAAGAATCATTACATCAAGGAACATCTAGTTTCACAAAATTCACCAGAGCAGAAGGAGAAAGAAGTAGGAAAGTCAGATATAATAGAATAATTATGCATACCAAGGCCAACTGAAAAGCAGTCACGCACAAGTGAAATCTATACAGTCCAGGGCTAAGGTTAGGAGGAGAAGTGGGAACAACTGTTTTTTACAAAGAGCTGCCATGGGCTTCTGAGATGTCTCCATCCTGACCTACTGCAGTCAGTCCCTTATTTCAGATGGCGGGTCCCCTGGAGGGATGTGACTCCTGCTTCTCAGGGTCCCAGATGCCACCCCCCCTTTTTTTTTTATAAGGAGCAGCTGCTTCTGAGATGTCTTTATCCCAGCCTGCAGCTGGCAGTCCCTGTCATGGTATGCTGTCCCCAACAGAGGACCACACCCAGGTTCTTTGTCCCTCTAGCTTTCCTCCTGTGCCCAAGTCAATGTTCATGTTCCCATTGGTTCTTTCAACAAATGTTTGTTGAAGGTGAGTGTCTTAGTTAGGGTTTCTAGTGCTACAACACTGTGTTTGCAAAAATTCACTGTACCGGCTGGCTTTACGTCACCTTGATACAAGTTAGAGCCATTAGAGAGAAGGAGTCTCAATTGAGAAAATTCCTCCCTAAAATTCATCTGTAGGAGCTGGGCGGTAGTTTATTTTTAAAAAGATAAATTTTAAAAATTGTAAATGAGTTATTCTTAACATAAGAATTAATATTAAGAATATTAATATTAAGAATATATTCTTAATATAAGAATAACTCCAAGGAAATAAGATTTCTTCAAAGCTGGACCTCAATAGCTGAGCAGTTAAATGATCTACCTTTGCCTCCTATGCTGACCTGGCTTCCTCCCAGCTCCATCCCATAATACTTGGATATTATCGTTGATTCAGCTCTTCACACCCTATCTTCATGGCTCCAATTCCTCCATCCTGCTGTTGATCTGCCTCTCCCCCTCTCCTTCTCTCCTTCCTCTGCTGGCAGACGTCCTGCCCTAGTCTCTCTTCTGCTCAGCGTTGGGTGATCAGTATTTATTGACAAGGCAGAGAATAAACGGTAAGAACTGGTTACACAAACTTGAGACAGGAGATTCTTGCTATTGGCATGACAATCCCCTTGCCTGGTTTGAAACAAGGCAGAGAAATCAGCATTCAAATACCACAGGGTAAACTTGACGTAGTGTACAAAACATTATCCCTGCAGAACTCCACCTGCCAGGGTCTGCAGAGACCATTGGCGTCATAGGCTGGCTTATTCTTACATGTCACCAAAGGACAGGACAGGAACTCGGCAGGGAAGGAACCCAGAGGCAGGAGCTGGTGCAGAGGAGTGCTGCGTATGGATTGCTTCACATTGACTAATAAGCCTGTTTTCCTGTAGAACCCAGCACCACCAGCCCGGGGATGGAACCACTCACAATGAGTGCAGCCCTCCCCCAGTTCCCGCATACACACCCCCAATCAATCACTAATTAAGAAAATGCCCTACCCTATTCTTTCTTTCTTTTTTTTTTTTTTTTTTTTTTGGTTCTTTTTTTTTGAGCTGGGGACCGAACCCAGGGCCTTATGCCTTCCTAGGTAAGGCGCTCTACCACTGAGCTAAATCCCAGCCCCCCCTTTTTTTTTTTAAGACAGGGTTTCTCCATGTATCCCTGGCTGTCCTGGAACTTGCTCTATAGACCACTCTGGCCTCAAACTCAGATCCACCTGCCTCTGCCTCCTGAGGGCTGGGATCAAAGGCATGCACTACCCCACTGCCCAGCTCCTCCAGCCACATCTATGGAAGAATTTTCTCAGCTGAGGCTCCTTCTCTCTGACTCTAACTTGTATCAAGTTGACGTAAAACCAGCCAGTACAGTGAATTTATGCACGACACAGTCCTAGGTGCCAAGAGACACCAATAAAGGTATTATGTAGGTTTTGTCAACTTGACCCACACTAGAAATCCTTCAGGAAGAATCTGGAGATAACTTCTCGTTAGGATTGGCCCGCAGGTGCACTTTTTTGACCAATGACTGATGTGGGAGGGCCCGCCTGGGAGCTGGCTTGTTCTCCTGGCTTGCTCAACTCGCTTGTGGTTGTAGTTGAGGTTGTTGTTTTGTTTTGTTTGAGACAGGGTCTCCCTGTTTACCCTCAGCTGACCTGAAACTTCGTAAGTAGAACAGAAGGTCCAAACCTCAGAGATCCACCTGCCTCTGCCTCCCGAGTGCTGGGATTAAAAGAATACAGCACCCCTCCTCACCCGGCTTACTTTTATGCAACCTAGAACCACTTGCCCATGGATAGTACCGCTTACAGTCAGCTGGATCCTCCCAAACCCAGCCTTAGTCAGGAAAATACTCTCACAGACTTGCCTATAGGCCAATTGGATAGAGGCATTTTCTCAATCGGGATGATACAAATTTGTGTCACACTGACAAAACAAAAGGCAAACAAGCACACCAACTACCATACAAACAAACGAACACCTTAGCCAGCCAACTCTCATGTCCAGCCTCGGCCCCAGCCCAACAATCGCCTGTCAATGATATCATAAAAAAGTTGAAGTTATGTCTCCCTCATGTATGATCTTCAGTGTGATGTTACATGCCTGTCATCCTGGCATGCGGAAGGTTCAAACAGGAAGGGTTCCTCCAGTTCAAATCCAGCCTGACTCAATAGCAAGATTCTGACTCAAAACACTATCAGTCTGTCAACCCACCTCTAATATCCCAAAGTTCAAACCCCAACATTCCAGATTCCTTGCAGACACTAACTTCGCTCCCTCAATTTCTGTTCTCTGACAGGTACGTGTAACCAGTCCTATCCAAGGACTGCGGACTGTGCTTGTGTCATTTTGCAAACTAAGTGTCATGCAGTGAGGGAGCCCAGTTATAGCAGGAGGGTTGAGAGGCTGAACTTTCTTACCAAGTACCACGGCAGCCGGGGTTTCCTAGACTCCGCCTACCACGGCCAGTTACGTCATCACACCCGGCTCCTCATGCCTATCTCTGTTCTACCTCCTTGTTCTGAGTCTGTTCTCTATTGAAAGGATGTTTGAAACCATCTCTTACTGCCTTTGCGCTGGAATTTGACTTCAGAACTCCTTCCCTCCTTACGAAATCACTTTCTCTTCAGGGTCAACCCTGCACTATCCATTAGTCACCCTTGGCCCTAGAAACTCAAACTGGGGTCAATAGAAACAGTTCTAGTGGCCTGAGAAAGACTTTGCAGCCATTGTTGGGAGCACAGCACAAAGGTCCTTGTGCCCACAGGTCTTCAGAGAGACCAGGAGCATTAAGCACACAGAATTGCCTTTCCAATAGGAAAAATGTAAAACCTCCTCTATCAACCAGGAATCTGGGAATTGGAGGTGATTTACAGCCTAGTGATCTGTGTTATCTGTTGGGTCAGGCCATAGCAAGCTCCTCCAGCCAGGAGTGGCTAGTAATTTAAATGACCTTTACAGCCAGGGGCTCCCGATCTCCCACAACCAGGACCTAATAGTCTAATGACCTTTACATTGTCCTTATAGCCAAAGACTTCCCCAAGCTCTCATAACCAGACCAGCAGTCGCTAATAGCCCAGATGACCTTTGCTGTCCCTATACCCTTAAGCTGGCACAAGTAGTCTGTCTCTAGAACCCATCTTCTTGGAAGAAATGACATGTACCCTGAGCTGAATTATGATGTACTATGCTCTCTTGTGTGCTGGGAATTGTATTATCTAGAAAACTTTTTTCCAAATTATCCTGCATTTAAATGTGCTAGAAATGAACTGCCCGACATCAGGCTTCTTGATGTCTGATCCAGGTTGATAAAGTCAGTCTTCACAGGTCTGCCATGACCGCCCGCAGGGCTCCCTTAGCTTACAATATAGTTTAAAAGCCATGTTCTTTGTTCTATTGTTTCTTTTCAGGTTTGGAAATGAAGAACTTGAGAGGATCTTAGCAGGCCTGGAGAGCAACCAAAGGCTGCAGGGCCTCAGTATGCGCTACTGTGGGCTAGGGCCCTGGAGTGGGCCAAGGCTGGGCTCTGTTATCAGCCACAGTGCTATTTGGTGAGCTGCCACACACACATACACTCACACACACACATACACAAACATTCACCCACACACACATACACACACACACACTCACACACACACATACACACACATTCACACACACTCACACACACACTCACACACACACACACACATACACACACACACACACATATACACATACACACACACACACACTCTTACACACATACACACACATTCACACACACACATGCACACACATACACACACTCACACACACACATACACACACTCACACACACACACACACACACACACACTCACACACACACACTCACACACACATACACACATACACACAAACACACACTACACACACACTCACACATACACTCACACACACTCACACACATACACACACTCACCACACACACACACACACACTCACACACACACACACACACTCACACACTCACACATACATACACATACACAAACACATACACACACATACATACACTCACACACATACACACACTCACACTCACACACACACACACGTGCCTGTCCCCCCCACTCATCATGTCTCTGTTTTGACTCATTGCACAATGCATCCTGTTGGCTGTTTTTTATTTTTCCCTCCCTTCTCTTCATCCTTCCCTTTCCTTCTTCCCTTCCTTTCTCTTTTCTTTCTCTTCCTTTTTGGTGAGTATGTATGTTCATACAGGTGCACATGCATGCATGCATGTGGAGGTCAGAAGTCAGCTCCATCAGATGTCATTCCTCACGTGTTCTTACCTTTTCCTTGATTCAGAGTCTCTCACTGGCTTGAAGGTCACCAAATAGGCTATGCCGAATGCCAGAGAGGAATGCCCGTCTCCTGTCTCTCCCCTTCTAACTCGGAGATTTAAAGCACACTGCTGTCCTGTGCTGTTGTTGTTTTCTATATTTTATTAGAAATTCATCTCTTTTTTAAAAAATTTTGTTTGTATGGTGTGTATATATACACATGCATGTATATGGCCCATGTACCTTCGGAAGTCAGGAGACTACGTCAAATATATTCATCTATCACTATTTTTTTTGGACACAATGTCTCTCATTGAACAAGAAACTTGCCATTTCAGGGAGATCAGCTAACCAAGTTCCAGAGACCCACTGTTCAGCCCGCCAATGCTGGGGTCATAGACACTTGTGAGCACACCTGGCTTTTACATGGTGCTGGGGATTTGAACTCAGTTCCTCTTGATTTTATAGCAAGTATTTTATCCACTCAACCATCTCCACAGCCTGGTGCCCTGTGTTTTACTATGGATTCTAGAGATTAAATATAGGTCCTAATGCTTTCTTGACGGGCACTTTACTTAATGCCCTGATTGGTTTTTCTTGCCCTTAGAGGAAAAACCTTTAGTGAACTTTGAGAACCAAGGGTGTCCGTTGAAATGCACAGCTAACATTTTGTGACATGGCCTAGCGTGTGTTTACTGTCATCATCTATTGACTGTGTTACGTTATATCACTTATGACCGGTTATGTTCTGCCAGATTACGTTGTAGTGGGCCTGATGGCCGATGAACAATGTTTTCTGCCCTCTTCCCCAGTGAGCTGCACCTGGATGGAAATTACTTGCAGTGTTCTGGAACACTGGCTCTCCTCAGACCGATAGCAGAATACGCAGAGATGCAGAGGAAGGACCAGCCTACCTTGGCATCACCACACGCTGGAAACCCCCCTCAGCTTCCCCAAGGTGAACACTGGGCACCACTTCCAGACAGCCCCTGTTGGGTTCCTGAAGAAGGACTGTACTTTGTAACTAGGTGGCCTTCATGGCACTCGATGGAGGCCTACTTCCAGAGTGTGTGGGAGGTAGAATAACGGGCTCCAAAGGTGACCTTCAGAACCTGTGAAAATGCTCATATGATAGATGTCAGGTCAGGAACCTAAGATGGAGATGTTCTTCCAGACTAGCCTGGTGGGTCATGGATAATCACAAGGACCTTTCGAAAGGGCAGGCAGAGGGTGGGAAAGAGGGGGAAACTCAATAATGGCAACAGAGACAAAAGTACTATAGGTTCCTCTAGTCTCCGGGAAACACAATAAAAAACAAATGAAATAAAACAAACATTTCCCCAGAACCTTCAAAGGACTCTAACTTCAAGATGTCTTGACAGTTAGTTGTAGAATCCATTTCAGACTTCCGGCTCCCAAAGCAGTCAGGCAACAATAAAGTAGCAAGTTTGTATCTCTTCCAGTTATCCTCCTCCTCCCCAACACACACTGTTGCCTCTATACCCTTCAGTTTTGTTTTGTTTTGTTTTTTCTTTTCTATTTTTTGGAGCTGGGGACCGAACCCAGGGCCTTGCGCTTGCTAGGCAAACGCTCTACCACTGAGCTAAATCCCCAACCCCTACCCTTCAGTTTTGTGAGACAGAGTCATGCACAAACTAGAGCGCCTTTCTAGGCTCCCCTCCTGCCCCAAGGCCGGAACTCTTTAACCTTGCTCCTTATCCAGCTCAACCTGTTCATTTTAGCCCCTCCCTGTTCTTTTAGCCCCTCCCCATTCTTTTAGCCCCTCCCCATTCTTTTAGTCCCTCCCCATCCTTTTAGCCCCACCCTGTTCTGCCTTAGTTTTCTCAGGCAGCCATAACAAAACACCAAAGGCTTGCTGACTGAACAAAAAAACAATTTCTCACAGTTCTAGAGGGTAGAAGATCAAAGTCAGCCAGGCCTGGGGATGTAGTTCAGCTAGCAGGGTGCTTGCTCACCAGTATGCACACAGTCCTGGGTTCAGGCCTCAGCACCACATAAGCTGGGTGAGGTGGAGCATGCCTGTCATCCCAGCACTCAGGAGAGAAGACAGGAGGGTTAGGGATTCATAGAGAGTTTGAGTGTAACCTGGGTAGTGTGTGACCGTGTGTGTGTGTGTGTGTGTGTGTGTGTGTGTGTGTGTGTGTGTGTGTGTGTGTTTGTCAGTTAGAGCTAGCCTAGCATCTGTGAAACCTTAGATTTTAATCTCAGTGGTGGGAGAGGAGGATTAAAGCAAGAGCTTGGTGACAGGAGCTTGATGGCAGCTAGTGTTTGCAGTGGGTTGCATCAACGATCCAGGGAAGCAAGTGGGTGTTTGGAGTTTGGACTTGATCCACTGAAAGGAGTGGAATAACCGATAACATTTTTTCCTCAAATAGTTACCATATACAAGAAATGTCTACCTTTGGAAAATCTTAAAATTCTAACAAAAATTAAAAATTAACTTTAAAATGTACCTGACAGTGTAATAAGCTTTCAGAATTCACATAGGCAATCACGAATGTGTGTGTGTGTGTGTGAGAGAGTGTGTGTATGTGTGAGTGTGTGTTTGAGTGTGTGTGTTTGAGTGTGTGTGAGTGTGTGTGTGGGGGGGTGTGTGTGTGTGTTGGTGGTGTGTGTGTGTGTGTGTGTGTGTGAGTGTGTGTTTGTGTGTGTGGGTGTGTGTGTGTGTGTGTGTGTGTGTGTGTGTGTGTGTGTGTGTGTGTGTGTGTGTGTGTGTGTGTGTGTGTGTGTGTGTGAGTGTGTGTGAGTGTGTGTGTGTGTGTGTGTGTGTGTGTGTACATGCACATGCGAATGCTGAGGCTGGAACCCAGAGCTGGGAACATGCTAACCAAGTGCTCCCCAGCCCAGCAAGACTGTTCAGGGATTACTTCTCCACGAGGCCTCAGGGCTTAGTCCTCTTCCATTCTGTGAGCTACTTACTCCCAGGCCCCAGTAAGGTTATTTCCTGTCAGGCTCCAACACAGAGACTGTTGCTGGTCTCCAGAAGACTCAGCCATCGACAAGCTGTTCTCTTCGGTGTTACAGCATGCAAACACAATCTTAATAACCATGCACCTTTCCTCCTTCGCTTGTTCACATATGTGCACGTGCAAGCCCCAATATGTCCACAGGACTCCTAGATGCTAAGGATGCATTGGTGCACGAGTTAAATTCTTCCAAGGGGGTTGGGGAGAAGCATTTGTTTCCAAGTCTAATGACCCCAGGTCAATTCCCAAGACCCACATGGTGGGAGGAGAGAACCACCTCCTAAAAGTTTTCCTCTGGCTTTAATGTGTGCATACCTGTACACATACATGCACTACCTACCTAAATAATAGATATGTAATAAATAAACAAATAAAAAACAAAAACAAAGCACTCTCCCCTTGAAGGGGGAGTCTGAGAACACTATATGCTTGTCCACTATATGCATGCCTATAGACGGTGTCAACTTCTAAAAGATGAAATAAATATATTCTATATATTCTATATTTCTATATAACATTCTGTATTTTGATAGAAAGAGACAACTGGGAGCTGGGGACATGGCTCAGGGAGTAAAGCTCTTGCTCTGAATGTAGATACAAGAACCTGAGTTTAACACTCATATAGAAGCCGGTACACTATAACCCCGCAGTTATAATAACCCCATGGTGGGGGTTGGGGATTTAGCTCAGTGGTAGAGCGCTTGCCTAGGAAGCGCAAGGCCCTGGGTTCGGTCCCCAGCTCCGAAAAAAGAACCAAAAAAAATAATAATAATAAATAACCCCACGGTGGTGGAGGTGAGGCAGCTTGGAGCCCAGGGCTTTCTGGCCAGCCAGTCTAGCTGAGACTGCAAGACACAAGTTCAGTGGGAAACCCTTTCTCAAGAAATAAGATAGCCAGTACTGACTTCTGCCTTGATGTGTGTACACAAAGCTCAGAGCATCTGCACACACACACACACACACACACACACACGTGTATATACACATGCATGTGTACACACATACACATAGAGACAGACAGACAGAGAGATACAGACAGAGGGACAGAGAGACAAAAACAAACAGACAACTTTTTTAAGTAATTGATGCAAAACAGGAAAAGGAGTGTGGAGTCTAAGAAGAAAGGTGGGGTAGGACTTTAAACAGAGACCTGAGGGCTTGCTGCTGCCTTTGAGCGTCGGGGTAAGTGCATGGCGTGTGTTCCAAGTATGTGAGTATGTGCTTATGCATGCTTGTGTCTGCCCATGCAGTGGCCAGAGGAGGGCATTCAGGTCTCTTCCCCTGTCCTCCTCTGCCTCACTCCCTGGAGAAAGGCCCTCTTGGGGAAAGAGGCAGAGAGAACGGCCAAGGCCTAGAGCCTTTGTACCAGGAGCAGCAGGCCCTGTGTGCACCACAGAGACAGAAGGTGAAGGCACCTGGAGCTCAGAACAAACAGGGAAGAGTGGGACAAACACTGGGTGGCAGGCAAGCAAGGGCAGAGACATTCTGTCATCCTAAGCAAGGGCCATGCTCCCACGTGGGACTGGGGTTCGAGTGGGAATGGAGCAGGAGGGTTGGATTCTGCATTGTGGCACTCCAATTGCATGCTGGGTACAGAGAACAGAGAAGGACCTGGCACGGCTCTAGAGTGGTTCTGTGTGCAGATGGTGCTGGGGATTTCACCAAGGCCTCATGCATGCTAGGCAAGCACTCCACGGACTGAGCCATCTCCCTAGTCCCAAGATTGATACCATCCATATCACCATAGATGGTGGTGGTAGTGGTGGTTGTGGTTGGGTTTTGGTTTCTGGGGAGGCGTTGGAGTTTTTTGTTTGTTTGTTTGGTTTGGTTGGCTTTTTTGGTTTTTTGAGGCAGGGTTTCTCTGTGTTGCTGTCCTGGAACTCACTCTGTAAACCAGGCTGGCCTTGAACTCAGAAATCCACCTGCCTCTGCCTCCCAAGTGCTGGGATGAAAGACGTCCACCACCACTTCCGGACTCCTTACCTAGTTTTACTGTGTGCCAGCAAAGTGTGTCCCTCCATCTTGTTCTTGGTAGCCCCAGGAACATGGAGCCATGGTTAGAGGAAGCAGCTGCGGCCTAAGGGAGCCAACAGCCGCTGCAGGACGACTCTGGGAGCCCTGCTTGGCCCTGCTTGGTGGCAAGTTAACCTCTAGTCTTACAGCAGAGAAATACAAACCATAGAACTGAGGAGATTCTGTCAGTGTTCAGCTAATTCCCTCCCAAGGGAAATACCCTTGCCCAAAGTGTTCATAAAATGAAGGGAACTGATCACCAATACAAAAGTGTGCCAAAACCCATTGCTTGACCCTCACCCTGCACCTTTTTTTTTTTTTAACCAGTGTGCCAGGGAGCAAGCCCAACTTCCAGTCAGATTGTGAAATCTTCCAAAACTTTAACAGCGAAAAAGACCTCACAGAAGAAAAGTGGAAAAGGAGGTATTTTGGTTGTGGTGTCTACGATTCCTCCCCCTTCACGCTCAACTCACTCCCTGTGTGTCTCTAGTGCATAATTATCCCAAACAAAGGCTTAAAATCAAATGGAGAAAAGGAAGATTCAATATCTTGTGACCTTACACAAACCACCCAGGAACAGTTCCACTGTGTATGCCAGAGAGATCCATCATGGGCGCTTTTGGCATTCCAGAAAAGTGAGGTTTGGAACCATTCTTCCAGGGGCTGCCAGCGAGGCCTCAGAATTGGGGTTACTAAGAGTTAGAAGCAGGGTGACCATGAAGAGGCTTTAAGAAATCCTAACTCAGGAGAGAGATGAGGAGGAGCAGAAAGAAAGACGAGGAGGAGGAGAAGAGAGAGAGAGGGAGAGGGAGAGAGTTAACTCTGAGCGGCTTGACTACCTCAGCAGCCTTCCAAGGACTACGGAGCATCCCCTATCCTGCTCCTGGCAGCCATACCCCTGCCTGGCTCTCAGCGTCCCACTCTGCAAAGGGCGGGCCTGGCCTTACATGCTCCTCTCCCAACGCTAACCCACTCAAGTTCTAAGCACTCAGTGCAGAAGTTCTGCTGGATACGTCATGAACACAGCCTTTGGGACGCTCCTCTCAGGACAACCTGAGTCCGTGCTGTGCTTTGAGCATTCCCTAGTTTGTAATTTTGTGTTTGTGAGGAAGACAACCAGCTGTTTGAGTGGAACCTAATGCCCTTGGGCTCTTTCTTCTTCAATTTTAATCTGTTCTTGTGTGGTCTTTTTTTTTTTTTTTTTTTTTTTAAATGCCCTTGAATTTTCTCTCACAAAAACTACATTAAAAAATTACAAACTCTTGTGGTCCAAAATCTGCATGAAAATGTGAAGCAGGGGGCATGCCCCTCAGCCAACTGCATGGGAGACAGCAGGAGGAAGATAAGGAGTTCAAAGTTATCCTTACCCACGAAGCAAAATTGGAGGCAAACCTGAGCTACATGGGACGCTGGGAGAGGAGGCGGAGAAGGAGGAAAAGAGGAGACCGTAAAGCAAGAAGGCATAGCAGGCCTCGGTGTGGGGTCTGTCTGCCTTGGGCACAGGTTCCCATTGGGTAGTGCTAGTGTAGAAGGCAGTCAGTGTTTCCAAGTCTGCAGAAGTGGCCTTTGGTGTGTTCTCGGGAAGGGCATTCTGCTCCGGAGGTGAGACTGGAGACAGCTGCCGGTGAGCAAGCTGACCTGGGGTGGAAGAAGAAAGGACCTGGATGAGGAAGGACTTAAGTAGGAGCAGCCTGTACCAACCAGGAGCCCACAAGCTTGGCAAAGACAAGAGGAGGCGGGAGGCTGGCCCTCCTGGAGGTGTGGACCACATTAAGGGACAAGCCAGGCCAAAAGCTTGGATTTGACCCAACAGACAGTTAAAGCTATTAGTCCCCTCAAGCCTGAACTCAAGGGAAACAGTTTTCACACATATATACATACACACACATATATATACATACACACATATATACATACACACACACACACACACACACACACACATATATATATATATATGTTTGTAGTTTCTGAGATAGCAAAAGCAGGGCATGATGGCAAGGGCAGATAGGGCTATATAAGCACAAAGCCAGTCTGGTTTACATACTGAGTGGTATGCTAGCCAGGCCTACATAGTGACCATACCCCATTGAACAAATGCTTTCGCCATCAAAGGAGGCTGGGGGAGAGAATCTGGCCTTTGGTAGGACTGTTTCAAAGTAAGGGGCTGAGATGAGCTTACGTGGGCCACTCTCCTGGGCAAGGAGGCCAGATGGTTTCCATCTGGTCCTAATTGGAAACAGCCAAAATATTTTCATGCGCACCCCTTTGTGGACAGAAGGGTTTTGGACCGCTGCTTGGAAAGCCATCTCTCCACAATATCTTCTGAGGCCAAACTCCTCTCAGAAGCCTAGCCCCTCCCCCCATGCTTCTCTCATTTGGAGTCCTAAGAACATTAGCCCAACATTAACCACAAAAAATGTGACAGACTGACATTGGACAGCCATCTACAGCTTGATGGAGGAGCACAGGATTCCGTGTGGCTGCCTGCAGTTGTAGACAGGCCTGTCCCAGCCACTCTGCAATGGCGCAGCCGCTGAACCCACAGTGCTGTTCCACGGTCCACCTGCCGGTCATCCAAGGCTCCCTGAGAGCTTGGGCGCCATCCCGCGGGATCCTGAGAAAATGCTGCCGTCTTCATTTCTGTCGAGGTCCCCAGTAAAGCCGAGGCTGCTGGTCCTGAGAAATCACTGCGAACCCCTTCTTTAGACTTGAAAACATTGACTGCCTCCCTTGGCTTGTTTTGCTCAGTGAAGAAGACGAGAGAGCAGAGTTGGGCTCCTCGGCCCCTCTTCTGTGGCCTGGGAGCCTCAGAACAAGAGGGCCAGGCCCATTCCCCTGCACTGCTCAGGCGCGGCCAGCATCAGTGGATCTAGCTCTGAGACCCAGGCTCTGCGGGTCACAAGAGGACAAGAGTTTAGAGGTCCGTCAGCCTTTAAGCACGTGACACCCGGCTTTGCCACAGCCTCGCCACAAACAGCAGCAGAGAATGGTGAAGACAGCGGTCACCAATGGCTACCAGGAATAGCCACCTGCTGATAACGTTGTTCTCTGGAGCTGTGCTAGTCCCGCCTTATCACCTCAAGACCACACCCCCCATCCCCAAAAGACCCAGTGGAGACCAAGGAGTGTTTTGTTATCTGGGCCTATCTTTTCCCTGCTGAAGCCACACAGCGCAGCAGTCCCCAGGGCCGTTTTAATTCTGGAGAATTTAGGATGAGAAACGTCAGTCTGTGACTTAAAACGGAGATAACGCCCGATCC
Organism: Rattus rattus; assembly: GCF_011064425.1. Taxonomy (NCBI): domain Eukaryota; kingdom Metazoa; phylum Chordata; class Mammalia; order Rodentia; family Muridae; genus Rattus; species Rattus rattus. The sequence continues at coordinate 87,938,096 of NC_046161.1, read as the reverse complement.
TAAAGTGGTCCTTCCAGGATCCTGAGTAAGACCAGAGCTGGACTACAGCAGCATCAAGCGTCCCAAGTGTCAGGTTCAGTTTTCCAAATAAAGCATTACTGTTTATATCATAGCCACACCAGTGAACAGAGGCATTAAGGAATGCAGGGGCCCAGTTCAAGAGCCAAGATGTAATCTTCAAAGGTTGCATGAGTTCAAAAACAGGAAGTTGACGGTTACAATCCTGAAATCGCTGCACTCGTGGCTCTATCCTGGGGGGACAGCTGATCATGGATGGAAACCTCTGGGGGTGGGGGGGCGCACACCCCTGGGTGTGAATCGGCCAATTCTCACCACACTGTGCCTTCTGGAGTCCCAACACCAAGGCGATAGAGTTTCTGTTCACTTTCAAAAAACCCAGGTGGCGCACAGGAAATTGCCTGTGTTCATTGTAACTGGGACGAGGTTACATTTAAACACGTTTTTAAAAAAAAAAAAAAAAATCTACCAAAAGGAATAGCTCCCAGCAGGCCCCGGGGTCTACAGATAACTGCACAATGTGTGATACCACCTGTCCTGCCGCACCCAGAGGAGACCAGATGGGGAGGGAGTCTGGGAGGATGGATGCTGGGTCTGTGAACATTTACACTGGACCTTTGGGATCTGGCCCACTGAGAGCACTCGGGGAAGGAACCAGAGGTGTTGCAGCTAGAAAGAGGCCGTTGTAAGCAGCAGCCCCCATGAAAAACAGTTCAGGAGATGATCAAGCCATGCGGTCAACACTAGGAAGCGTGGCATGGGGGACAAGGGGGGGAGGGTGGAGCTGAAGAGGCCACCGACCTAATCATCAGAACTGGCAGCCGTCAAGCTGGGCAGTGTCACTGGTATGACCAAGCACCTGGTGGAAGCAGTTAATGGAGGGAAGGTGTATTTTGGCTCAGGAGGTCAGAGAGGTCACAGGCCATCACCGTGGAAAGGACGCAGCAGCAGGAGTGTGCGGCAGAGCTCCACACCCAGGAGCCAGGCCAGGAAGTAGAAGTGGGAATAGCTCTCGAGGCTGCCTTCTAGTGACATCTGCCTGCCAGCGAGGCTCTTCACCCCAGAGTTTCCATAAGCTCCCAAGCAGCACCTCCAGATGGCGAGCCATGGGTTCAAACACAGGAGCCTCTGAGCAGTTCACATTCTGACGGCAACGCGACGCCATGATGGTTTTGAGTGTTTGGAGCACCACTATGTACTACGGTCCTCGACAGATGGTCATTGAAAGGGCTCCCAGCCAACCTAACAGTGACGCAGGGAGACTCAGGAGCATGGCCTCTCTTTACAACGAAGTTTGGGGGTGCTAAGGTACTTCGTGGGAGCCACAGGACATTTTAAAGAGAGGTTTGAAACCCGGGGTTCCATTCATTTCCCCGGACCACCCCACCTCTCGAGCATCACAGGGCACGGCTATGGTAGAGTCAGATTTTCTGTGACAGAGAAGAACATTCAGTCACTGATAATGAACCCGATTATTTATTTTATTTGTGTGTGTGTATGAGTATTTTGTCTGTGCCCTATTCGCATGCCTGCTGTCCACAGAAGCCAGAAAAGAAGATTGGATCCCCTGGAATTGGAATTACAGACATTTGTGTCCTGTCTGAGTGCTGAAAAACCAAACCCAGGTCCTCTGGAGGAACAGCTCGTGCACTTAACTGCTGAGCCATCTCCTCCCCACGCACCTTGCTTAGTTTTAAAGTAGTAAAAACAAGTCTGAGTAAAAATAGATTAGCGTGAGAACAGCCGGGGCAGGTCGAGTATAACCAGGGGCTGAGCGCGTCCTCACCGGTATTCCAAGGAATTTGTTTTCCTCCCCGAGAGAAGAACTCCGCGTTGCTTTGGTTAAAGCCCCAGAGCAGGAGAGCTGACCTGAGCGGCAGCTGACTTCCGGTCTGCATTCCAATCTGCCCCACTCCTTGTGGGCAGAGATGATGTTTTCCTTATCTTCCCGGAAGCTGCTTTTGGAGCAGTTGAGAAAATTTTCCCACGGGTATGCTAGCTGTCCCCAGCCAATCGCTGGCCCAGAGGGCTCCTCTCCACAGGCACCCAGGACACCAAGCTGATGAGTCAGGGGTGCTGAGGAGCTGACAGTGGCTCTCCTTGTGAAGCTGAGCATCTGTGTAGGAATGTGGCCATCTGCCCTCATCCTGGTCCTGTTGGCCCAGGTTCTACCCAGTGCTACTTTCTGGTGTGCAGAAAGTGGGTGAAAGGAGAGAGCGACCGATCGGTATCCACATCGTCAGGGCAGAGACTCAACTTGCAATGGCATTTAGGTTTGTGAAAAAAAATTTATGAATGAAAAATCATATCCCATTCATGTTCCATTCATGTTCATTAGTGGGATCAAGACATTGCAGTCTAACAGTGAATGGCAAGTGTTTCAATGATTTGATTGTATTTGACAGTCTGGGAGGCATTCATTCATTCATCCATTCATGACCAATCATGTACTGACCATGTGACACATTACATATGTTCTGCTATTCTGATGCTGTTATTCTTGACAACTGGTACCTGCCATCAGGGCCATGACAAATTTTAGATGTTATTTATTCCAAATAAAAAATAACAGGCGGGCCAGTTTTCATCTATAATCTCGTGTAGAATCCCTTTCATCTAGCAATCCAGCACATTGGATTTATAGCCAATGAAACCAATTAGACCTTGAGTGTACACGCGTGCACACGCTGGATGTAAGAATTCTGAGACTCTGGGGTCAGAGTAGAACACTGGATGCCCCATTCTGCTGCTGTCTGCCTAGTTCCCTTGCAACAGAGTCTCCCGCTGAACCTGGAGCAAAGCCCGCAGCCAGCAAGCCCCAGGAATCCTCCTGTGCTCTGCCACTCACAGCTTTGAGGTTACAGCCACATGGACCATGCCCAGCTTTCTACAGGGACCAAACTCGGGTCTTCTTGCTTGCACATCGAAAGCTCTGCAAATTGAGCCATCACTCCAGCCCTTCACATTCTGCTTTGTCTTTTGTTTGGTTTGCTTGTTTGTTTGTTTGGATGGTTGACTGGTTGGTTGGTTTTTTATTTTCCAGACAGGATTTCTTGCTTAGCCTTGGATGTCCTGGACCTAGCTTTGTAGGTCAGGTTGGCCTCAAATTTACAGAGGTCTACCTGCCTCTACTTCCCGAGTAGTGGGATTAAAGGTGTAAGCCACCACCACCTTAAATAAATTTATTTGTTTTTATGTGTCTCGTCTATATGCATGTATACTACATACATGCCTAAGTAGGCTAGAATATAGCATTCAATCTCCTGAAACTGGAGTAGCCAATGGTTGGAATCCTCCACGTGCTGGGAATTGAACCTTGTCCTCAGCAAAAACAAGTGCTCCTAACCTCTGAGCCATCTCTTGAGCCCCCAAATCCTTTTTTGTTTGAGATTTATTATGTACACGGCATTCTGCCTACATGCCTGCAGGCCAGAAGAGGGTACCAGATCTCAATATAGATGGTTATGAGCCACCATGTGGTTGCTGGGAATTGAACTCAGAACCTCTGGAACTCAGGCCCTCTGGAAGAGCAGCCAGTGCTCTTAACCTCTGAGCCATCCCTCCAGCCCTCAAATCCTATTTTAAAAAGCATACTTTCTAACTTTTATTTTTTGCAGGTAGCAAACCAGAAACACCCAATGTTAAATTTTTAAAAATTGTTTACATTTATTTCTTGTGTTTATGCATACACACACACACACATACACACACACACACACACACACACACACACACACAGGAGACCTATATCCATGTGAAGGTCAAAGAACAAGTTATGGGAATTAGGTCTCTCCTTCTACCATGTGGATTCTGAGTATCAGGCTTGGTGGCAGGTGTCTTTACCTCTTGTGGCATACTACCACCACCACCACCACCACCATCATCATCACCACCACCACCACCACCATCACCATCATCACCACCACCACCACCACCAACATCATCCATCATCACCACCACCACCACCATCATCATCATCACCACCACCACCACCATCATCATCATCACCACCATCACCACTACCACCACCACCACCACCACCACCACCACCACTCACACCACCACCACCACCACCATCATCATCACCACCACCACCACCACCATTACCACCACAACAACAACCCTAAAATTCCCAAATTTCTCACTCTTACCTGGAAACCTCAGTTTTCCTCCCAGGGCTGCATGCTCAGGCTTGGGTGCCAGCAATTTTACTTACATACCGGATGTTACTCATCTCTGCCGCCATGCTGTGTCAGCATCCCTTCCTGTAGCATCCCAGCACCTACGCCAGAGTTGGCGCATGAGAGGAACTCAGAAATGTCTGCTGAATGATGCGTTCAGATACGAGGGGAACTTGCCTAGCCCCGAGGTTAAACTCTCAGGCCAGCATGGGGAGCCGATTACTTAATCACCCTTGAAGATCCCTTAACATGATGGGGCTGGAGAGATGGCTGCCCTTCTAGAAGACCTATGTTTGATTCCCGGTATCCACACGAAGGCTCACACCCGTTTGAATCTCCAGTTTCAATGGACCTGACACCCTCTTCTGGCCTCCGTAGGCACAGACATGCATGCAAGCAACATACCCAGTTGCATACAAAATAAAATCAAATAAAAGATTTTTTAATAAGATCCTTCCGATTGCCTTTACATCACAATGGACAGACATGTTCTCTCAGGTTCCACACTTTCTTCCCTGGCTTTACTTCAAGCCGTTACCCCTTCAGGGCAGCTCTGTCAGAAAGCAGCTCACATACTGGGAACATGTGGAAGCCTCAGGGAGGACTGGGCGACTTGGAGACCAGTGATTCAGATCCCCTGTTCCTCCTGGCCGAGTGGGTGAGCCTGACTTATGCTGGTGCTGTTTTCTGTACCTCTGTGAGCAATGCCACTCCGTGGCCCTGACAATGAACTTTGGAAACTCTCACCATACTGATGAGGGTGAAACCAGATTCAAGACTCCCGACCTCAGCGACACAGCCGTAAGTCAGTGTGACAGGGGATCCTTTCTCCTTCTGATGTTTTGTAGAAGCCGAAGCTCAAAAAAACTAAGACAACTTTTTACAAAGAGCAAAATCCCTTTTCGATAAAAACTATTGACTCCCCAGGGTCTGTGGATCATTCATTCACCAAGAAATGTCTAGGGACATCAACCTTCCTCCTCAGTTAGATTAGTGGTGACTATCTGACTCTGAGAGGGAACTGTGCATCATGTAATTTGGAGTCTCTGGTTGTGAAGAATGAAAGGGAGGGGAAAGCAGATAAAAGGGAATCAAACGTAAAACCAGGACTTCCAAAAATCAAATATATTCGATCTCATGATTCTGTTGCAAAATCAACCAATTCACAAACCCACCATGTGCAAACTTTATTATATCGGTTTAGTTCATCATCTAAAAGTAATACCGGTATTCTGATTTTTTTTTTCCTTGCAGGAATCAGGAAGAAAGCTAAAAGCCTGACGGAAGCTGGCCCTTGGATAGTGATGCTGCATTTGGCAGATAACAGCATAGATGGGACAGGAAGGGGGGGAGAGCAATTGCTGGAGCTCACTCGAACTTTAACAGGGTAGGGAGCGGCGAGAGCCTTGGATCCGTATGTTCGCTGTCTGAAACGGAAGTGCTGGGGTCACCCCATGCGGCTGGTCACAGCCTTCTAGCAATTCTGGGTGGCTCCTCAGCTCTCACTTGCCACTCTTGATCTTGGCACGTGGGCCCCCACGGAAACCTCACCAGGAGCCTCATATGAAAGGATGCAGCTGAGGCAATGCAGAAGGAAAGGGTTACAATACCACACTCCTACCCCTTGCACCCCAAAAGTTGGGATTTACATCATAACTGAATCAATGCCACCCGAGGAGGAAGGGACGCTGGCTCAGATCACACTTGTGTTTGGTTAGAAAGCTACCCACCCTGGCCTCCAAGGCAGAAACATGGAACTATAATTCTCAGAAACTTCTAGAAGATGGGGTTTCCTTATCATGTTCATTTTGATAACCTCGGGTATCCCCTCTCCATCTCTACTGAACCCACAGTTTAACCAGACCAAGTGAGGTCGTTCATCAACTTGGGAAAGGTGTGGTTAGGGTGGAAGAGCCCCGAAATCAAGGTAATAGTCTGAAATTGGGTTGCCTTTGAGGGACCAGGGGCCGTGCAGGGCTCAAAGCCATTTTGTTTTGTCCTTTTCTCTGTGCAGCCTCATCAAATACTCAACTCACTTAAGGGAACTGGACCTTGGAAACAATGTCCTGGGAGAAACGGCTGCAGTGGGCATCCTGGAAGCACTGAGGGCCAGGAAGTCAGGTGACGTTCACCCCTCGTCCCCAGGCCCTGAATTAGTCACAAGTGTCCCAGTGTTTTTGTCTGTTGGTGTTTGAATGACAAGTCTTACCCGTGCAATTGTCACAGGCTAACCACCTTTGTGCCAACATGCAAGAACGTTTGCAATGCTGTGCGTCCCCTTGGATCATCATCTGAGTAATGATTGTTCTAGGCAGTGTCTAGGTAATCTACTCTCAGCCTCTGACGTAGCCGGGGCTTACAGCATGCCCGCCGGCCTGACAGGGTTTTGGGTTTTTTGTTATTGTTGTTGTTTTGTTTTAATGAATTTTTCTCTATTACTTTTGGGGTTTTTTTTATTTGCTTTCTTATTCTCCAAGAAAGTTTTCTCCTGTTCTCTAGCCTCCTCTCAGCCCAACCTAAAGTACAGACATCAACTGTGAAACAAAAGTAGCAAGCATCCTAAGACCACAGTTGAGCCTGGCACTGGAGAGCTGAGGCTGGAGTCTTTCAAGTCCGGGGTCATCCTGGGCTATCTAATGGAGAGAAAGAGAGAGGGAGTGGGAAGAGGAGGGGAGGGGAGGAAGGGAGGGAGAGGAGAGGGAGAGGGAGGAGAGAGGGAGAGGAAAGAGAGGGAGAGGGGGAGGGGGAGAGGGAGAGAGGGAAGAGGAGGAGGAGAGGGAGAAGGAGGAGGGGAGGAGGAGGGGGAAGAGGAGGAGGAGAGGGGAGGAGGAGGGGAGAAGGAGGAGGGAGAAGGAGGAGGGGGAAAGGAGGGGGAGGAGGAAGAAGAGGAGGAAGGGGAGAAGAAGGAGGGGAAGAGGGAGGGGAAGGAGGAGGAGGGGAAGGAGGGAAGGGGAGGAGGAAGAGGAGGGAGAACATGAACAAGGATCACAATGTACTTCTAAGTCACTGAAGAGAGGAGAGGAGAGGTCTGGCTCTAGCTGCCAAGGCGACCTCGAGTGTCTGGTAGCCATGTAACCCTTTGAAAAGGAGAGAAGTGAGGTCAATTAATGGTGACCATGCCTAGCTCTCCTTTAGCATGCATGGCCAGAACTGGTGACAGCTGATCTTGCTGCTTTTACAGGGAAGAACAAGGAATGTCATTTTCAGTGCAGCTCGATGCAAGACATGTACAGATTTTAAAATGAAACACAGTGTTGAGAGGGAGGAGGACTCTGCTCTGGGTGGGGTTGAGTGGGGGAGAATTCACAGCAGCAGCATCCTCTCTCAGTCATTTCTTCAGTAAAACGGTCAGAGGTCGCATTTTTCCTTCCATGGCAGTGTTGTAAAAGAGAACCTCAGGGCGACTGTGGTCTGCCGTGTTACTCCACTTCAAACTAAAACCATGCATCTTTAACGACCAATTAAATGACTCTACGATTTTTTTTCAATTATCCTTTTTATCCTTTTAGAGGAAGAGAACACCCACTTCTTGTTCCATTAGAGCTGGGACGGGGTTCAGCAGGACTATTCTGTTAAACCTAACTTTAAGTGCAATGAACACTTTGATTTTCCTGGTGCCATAGCCACCCCCCCCCCATTCTACCTGGCAGTAAAAACCCATTATTGGGCTGCAGGGAATCTCTGCTACATTACTGCAGGGAGCGTAAGGACAGATAGCCTCTGGTGACTTGACGGGAAATGAATTTTCGCTCAGCACCTCTCCGGAATGGAAAATGTCTTACGCGCTTAGTAAATGGCTCAATTTACATAAATGAGAGGCTAATTATGGCGTGCCCACCTGGAAACGCAAGTACTCATTTAAACAGCATTAAAAAGCAATCTACGACTCTGGAAATCAGCATTTTTGAGACTTAGTCCGAGGGTGCATCGTGAGTAGCCTTAATGCACTTAAGTCATGAGCTGGAACCATTATGGGCTGTTTCTGACGGAGTGCTTTAATTAGGTTGTTAGTTCAAACACAGGGAAGAGTCTTCAAAAAAGGGTTAGCCGCTTAGCTTTCACAGGATGACTCACTTGGCCTTTAGCCCTAAAGGCATCGTTTTAAACCTTTAAAAACAATGGAAATATCCTCCAATTATAAAAAATAATGTTCTTCCAGTGTTTTCTCCGTTCCTACCGTTTATTCGCAAGTCAACAATTCCTTTCACGAAATCAGACTTACTTACATGGGTAACAAACGAGTTTGGTTCACTCACACCCTTCTCTCTCCCTCATCTTCTCCTCTTCTTCCTCTGGTTGTGGCTTTGTTTTTGTTTTTTTTTTTTTTTGAGACTGGATCTCTGTAGATCAGGGTGACCTTTAGCTGGTTATATATGTTTGGATGTAACCAAGGCTGTAACCAATCCTGCCTCAGCCTCTGGAGTCCAAGGATTGCAGATGAGTACGGCTTCGGCTGGAGCCAACTCTAATGGCGGACTTCGGGCCATCCGAGCCCCTAAAACTGAGCACGCCCTATACAGTGTTAACCGTTCTGCTCATTCTTGCTTGTTCTCTCTGCTCAGGTAAACTGCCACCCCTAAAAGTTACAGTCACTCCCCGGATCTCTTCCGACACCTTCAGATCTATTTGGAAACTTAGCAAGAAATCCAATACGACCCGTAAAAAGAAGAAAAAGGTAAATTCTTCAACATCTGCACAGTTGGGTAGCAGCCATCAGGGGGCGCTAGATGAAGCATGGGCCTCAGTGGAAATTGATGGTGCCTTCGATCCCGGAGTCTAGGGTCTAGGCCATCTCCCCGCTCCCCCAAACTATAGTCAAATGGATGATGGCTATTTCAAGAGGCAAGCAGTAAGACAACATCATCTCTCAAAGATTAGTGAAAACTACCTCCAGTTTCAACTCCTCTTCCCTGCTGGGATCGGCCAGGAACCTCATCTCTGCTCTTAGGTGTCTGTGCTGCCTCCTGGGAGATGATGTTTTACAAATGCTCATTCTCCACTGCATAAAATTGAACTTTAAAAAAAAATTTATTTATGTATATGAGTACACTGTAGCTGTCTTCAGACACCAGAAGAGGGCCTCAGATCCAATTAAAGATGGTTGTGAGCCACCATGTGGTTGCTGGGAATTAAACTCAGGACCTCTAGGAGGAGCAGTCAGTGCTCTTAACCACAGAGCCATCTCTCCAGCCCTGAACTTTCCCTTTTAATGGGGCAAATATTTAATGGCACAGTTACAAAATAAGCTAGTTATAAGTAATAGGTAGAAGACGACTTTTGATACAAAAATTAAAACGTGTACACATGCATTTAAAATCCCAGACTGCTGTGCACCAAAATATCGGCCCTGTTACTACCATCCAGTGAGTAAATATTCTCCCCTATACGGGGATTATGTGTGTAAACTATTTAGTTAGTTTTGAGGCTGGGTCTCACTCTGAATATCAGACTGGCAGACTGGGCCTGAACCTCTGGCAATCCTTCTGTCCCCTTGAGATTACGGGCATGAGCTACCATGCCTTTGTTGTTGTCGATGATGTTGTTGTTGTTTTGTTTGTTTTCTTCTTTATGTATTTTTTTTCTTTTTCTTTTTTTTTTTCAGAGCTGGGGACCAAACCCAGGGCCTTGTGCTTGCTAGGCAATCGCTCTACCACTGAGCTAAATCTCCAACACCTTCTTTATGTATTTTTAAAACACAACTATTTCTGACCCAAACAGGTTGTACATGGTGGCTCATACTGTCATCCTAATAACAGTGGAGAAAGCTGAGGCAAGAGAGTTGCCACAAGTTCAAAGCCAATCTGGGCTATCTAGAGAGTTCAGGCCAATCTGGTATACAATGTGAAACTGTCTCAAAAACTAAAACAAAAATAGTCAACAGTTGGAGAGAGAGAGAGAGAGAGAGAGAGAGAGAGAGAGAGAGAGAGAGAGAGAGAGAGAGAGCAAAGAGTCAGAGACTCTAAATGCCAGGAGTAGAAATCCAAACCTGGTACCAGCAGTCAGGTGGGAAAACCGAAAGCAGGGCAGGTGTCAGTGGTCAAGCCCACGAAGGAATGAATGTCACAGATGCAGCTGCTTGTCTGCATTTGATGTCCTCTAAGTAATCGCATCTATTGGGCCTAAACCAACATTAGCCGGCACCGTAGGAAAGTGTTGCTCACAATTTTGGTTTTGAATTGCTGTAAAGTATTATTATTTTTGTAGCTGTATCTTATGCAAAGCTGGAAATCATTTGCTCTTACAACTTATGGCTGTGTGTTTCAGACCTCTGGTCATTTTACACTTGATCTTAGCCAAAAGGCCGAGAAGCGATACCTCTGGTCATTTTAAAGAGATACTCCATATGTATTTTTTTTTCATGGGCCCAGATCTAGAAAAGGTAGTTATTCCTCATAAAGATACTTGGGGCAATGTATGTTCCATAATGTCTCATGACAAGTGCTAAGAGTATTGATAATAGGATTCTGTGTACTCTGCAGTAATAGAAGCGCCCCAATAAAAAACACTAATTAAACACAATTAAAATCAATAGTACTGGGCTGGAGAGATGGCTTAGTGGTTAAGAGTACTGACTGCTCTTCCAGAGGTCCTGAGTTCAAATCCCAGCAACCACACTGTGGCTCACAACCATCTGTAATGGGATCTGATGCCCTCTTCTGGTGTATCTGAAGACAGCTACAGTGTACTTATATATAATAAATAAATATTTTTTAAAAATCAATAGCACTAATTAAACACATTAAAATGAATATCACCTCTCTCTCTCTCTCTCTCTCTCTCTCTCTCTCTCTCTCTCTCTCTCTCTCTGTCTCACAGCTCCCTTGTCTCCCTTGTGCTAGGATTACAGCTGTGCATTTCACTCTGAGCTGTCCTTTTCTTTCTTAATTGTTTTTTGCTGAGTTACTAAAGAATATTCTCATATACCACCAGGACACTCAATTCTGACCTTCCTCCCACAGCGTTAAGACTATCAGGGGCACTTTCTTCAAGTAACAAAACCACACAATCCTCATGCACACGGGAAACCGCAGACTGAGCCTCAAAAGTCCAAATAACTGAGAAAGGCTCATTGTTTTAAAACCAGACAGAGCTGGGATGGTGGTGGCGGTGCACGCCTTTAATCCCAGCAGTCAGGAGGCAAAAGCAGAAGGATCTCTGTGAGTTTGAGGCCAGCCTGGTCTAAAGAGCAAGTTCTAGAACAGCCAGGACTACACAGAGAAAGTGGTGTCACTTATAATCCAGAGTTCCCTAGGGCTCCCTGGGCATGGAGATTGGCCTGATGCCAGTGTGGTTCTCCATCTCAAGAAGTGGGGAGGGATTGGGGAATGGGAGGAGATCGTAGAGGAGAAAATATAAGGAGGGATAACTAACACCAAAGGCCTGTAGGGAGTGGTTCTGATGCTAAGGTCCTGTTCCTCAATTGGTTCTTGATCTGTCACTGAAGATAGCAAGGGTAGGGTTTTGGAGGGTGGAATTGCTGGACAGAAGGGACAGGAGGGACTTCCAGGTCCCTGGAGGAATAGGCAGATGCAAGAAAGGAGAGGGAGAGTTTCTGCCGTGCTTTGGAGAGAGAACAACACAGCAGCCATGTGAGGTCAGGGATGTTTGGCAGGGGCTAGATTGGACTAGCTACTGAAGTTTAGGACAGGTGGGAGAGTCAGAGGTAAGAAGTTGGTAAGGATACACTTTTCCAGGCAGGAGATTGTAGCACCCAGAAATCTTGTCCTTAGCCAAGTTGAAAAGGAACCAACTGTGTATGTGTCTTTTGTCCCAGGATTCAAGGGAAGCTGAGTTGGGGCTGGTAACTCTGTCACTTCCCAGAGCTAAAGGTTGTAGTGTAAAACTACATGCAACAAAGGCCTTTTGGAAAAGTCATATTAAAAAACCTACTAGAAGTTTCCTAAAATATATTCATACACATATATAAAGAGTTTAAATGGGCTAACTCTATAATGGGCCAACAATGCCCCTATAAGGACACCACAGGCATTAGAACTTGGACTGGTACTGGCCTGGAGGCATCATCCCTATGGGAAGACAAAGCGGTCATCCCTGTCCCTCAGCTGTGAATCTTTCCAGCTACCATAATGGCGAGACCTACCCACTCGTGCGTCTGGGAGTGACTAACCACTTTCTGATTGGATTTAAAGCCCACCCAACAAGATGAAACCCATACCTGACACCACCATTCCTGGGGCCAAGAAACTGTGACTAGGTGGGTCTTAAGCCCTAGGGCGGGACCTACTACTATTTTGTGCTAAAGGAGTGTACTACTAAACTAAATCCCAATAACTCATTGTACCTGCAGGTAAATTACCTCTCAGATCTCATCTGAAAAGCATCTTAATGCAGTGGATCATGATTAACACAGGGACAACACCACTGGCCAAGGGTGGGATCTCTCGACTGTGGGATGCTCCCCTCTAACTGAGACCTCTGTATCACACCATCCCTTCCAAAGGCTTGGGGATTATTGTAGGAAAGGAGGCAGAAGAATTGCAGGAGTCAGAGGCAGGGGATGACTACAAGGAAACGGTTTTCCAGGTACAGAAGGGAAGCCACACGTATTAACTTACAATAGCTGTGACAGCATGCCCAAGACTGTGCAAGCTCAAACCAGACAAAATCCTAGCATGGAGAAAGGAGGTAGACAGGAAATTCGAGCTAAAGAGCTTTCGGCTATTGATGGCCACTGGGAGGGGGAAAGCCAATTTTCTTTAAGGGCGTGGCCCCTGGTAAGTGGACCATGTTGCAGTAGATGGCCCCACACTCAAGAGTATAGAGGCAGCAGAAATGGGATTTCATAAGTGGGTAGAGAAGGAAAATGGATCTGAAAGGAGTTGGGGGAAGGAATTAATGGATAGGATCAAGATGTATTGGATGAAATCTCAAAGAACTTTAAAGAAGGGTTGGAGAGATGGCTCAGTGGTTAAGAGCACTGACTGCTCTTCCAGAGGCCCTGAGTTCAAATTCCCAGCAACCATATGGTGGCTCACAACCATCTGTAATGAGATCTGATTCCCTCTTCTGGTGTGTCTGAGGACAGCTACGGTGTACTTATATATAATAGATAAATAAATCTTTTTTTTTAAAAAAGGAACTTTGTAGGATGATGTCATTATATAGGTGAAGGCAGGTACAAGATAGACGAGAAGGATGGGCTGGAGAAAAGTTTTAGAGGACAGGAGACTGGAACAAGGAGGAGAGAGGCAGCGAGGAGAACATGGGTAGATGTTAAGATTCCTCTCTGCACATTTACAGGTTGTTATTCTTAAGGGATGGATGTGTACAGGGCTTTGTATGTCTAGGTGGGCGATTTTATCTTATCAATTGGATCAGAGGTTATTGTGTTGTGTGTTCTTTCATGTGGTGATTTAATTGAATTCAAGAGAGTTTGTGGTGGTTGGAGACATGTTGTATGTCTGGAATGGTGACAGCCCGCCTTGGTAACTGGATGGGTAGAGAGATTGTCACCAGGCTCAGAGAGAAGCCATCGGCAGTATGATATGGTGTGGAACAAAGCGTGTGAGAGGCTTTGCTGACTGAGATGAAGGTATCTACCAGATATCTTGGGGCACTATGGTGCCGGACCTAGTGCGGGGTAAAAGACAGAATTCTTTTTTTAATTTTACAGCAACAGAACTTTTTAAAAAATCATCAAGGTAGATCCTGGGGAATTACAACTAAGCTGACCTCTGGCCTTCACATACATGCATACACGAGAACACAGGGGCCCACATGAATATGTACCCAGAGATAGATGAATGAATAAACCAAACCAGACATATTCAGAAGTGCTACCTTGATCATCTCTCAAAGGTCTTGGTCCTCTTATGATACAGTGTTTTCTGGGGGATAAAGAATGGTGTTGACGGGGTTGAGGATTTAGCTCAGGGGTGGAGCGGCTTGCCTAGAAAGCACAAGGCCCGGGGTTCGGTCCCCAGCCCTGAAAAAAAAAAAAAAAAAAAAAAAAAAAAAAAAAGAATGGTGTTGACAACTATTAAAGTCTAAGACACAATCCCCAAAAGTAATCCAAGACATTTTCTCTATATTATTGCCATCTGTCCAGTAGACTGTTACTTTTAGTCATAAAAGTTTAGCAAGTTAGCCATAAAACTCTCCACATACCAGGAAGAAAAGACACAGAAATAATTGTTTTATCTGATGTGTTGGTGCACACCTGTAATTGAAGTCTTTGGGATATGGAGGCAGAAGAATCAGGAATTCAAAGCCAAGGCTACCTTGGCTACATGTGACCCTGTCACAATTGAAGAAAGTGTGTCTTCAGTCTTGATTGTTTTTTTTGTTTTTTTTGTTTTTTTGTTTTTTTTGTTTTTTTTTTTTTTTGGTTCTTTTTTTTCCGGAGCTGGGGACCGAACCCAGGGCCTTGCGCTTCCTAGGCAAGCGCTCTAACCACTGAGCTAAATCCCCAACCCCTTGATTGTTTTTTAAATTTATTTATTATTTATTTGTTTTTGAGACAAGGTCTCACTATATAGTGCTGGCTGGGTCAGAACTCACTACAGAACAGACTGACTTCAACTCAAGCTCACGGAAATTGCCTGCCTCTGCCTCTTAAGTTCTAGAATTAAAGGTAGGGTTCACCATGTCCAGCCTTTATTACTTTCTTAATGCATGACTTTCTGTTCACTATTTCACAGGTAAAAAACTGAATACAGATGCTGTTTTTCCGAATGGGTTACACCTATTTCCACGGGGAGACACCTTTTGGGTTCTAAAATTCATCAAGGTGACTTAGCGTCTATTCTGTCACACAAATCGGTCTCTAAACTGAGGGTTTCATTTTGTCTCTGCTGCCACTAAGTGACCAGGAGGAGGCCAAAGCATCACTGGTAACCCATGACCCAGGAAGCCATTGCTGCTGGAGACCCCTTATCCACACTGGCCTAGCACTGGGGATGTTACTGTGCCCATTTTTCTCAGGAACTTCCAACTGTGATGCGTCTAAGGGTGTCAGAGTGGCAGGGGCTCCTTATGCTGGCCGCCAACCTGACTGAAGGCTAAGAAGCAGAGAGGAAAAGGCATCTGCAAGATCGACGCGTGGGAAAATGAAGAAAGTGGTTGGTTGTGATGGTGTCATGGGGCTAAGGGCTGTTGAAACAGGATCTAAAACGATAGGCCCTAAAGAGTTAAAATCAAACCCAGTGTGGTGATACAGGTCTGCGATCGCAGCAGTTGGGAGATGGAGGAAGTTTAAAGCCAACCCCAGCTATCGAGGGAGTTCACCACCATCCTGGGGCTACAGGAGACCCTGTCTGAAAAGGAAAAGAAAAGAAAACAAAACAAAACAATGCAGAACCTCTGTGGTCTTAGCAGCAGAAGTAAAATGGGTGACAAGGAATGTTCTGGTTTAAAAACACCCAAAAACAAGACAAAACAGAAACCAAGCTGGTCACGCTAGCACACTCCTGTAATCTCAACACTGGAGAACCGGAAGCAGGACGATTCCTGCAAGTCCAAAGCCAGCCTGCTCTTCTGTGAGTTGTGGGCCAGCGAGGGCTGTGCGCTGAGACAATATTCTCAACCACAACTCCCCGCCCCCTGCCGCCCTGGCAAGAAGAAAAACAATTAAAACTGACCTAGGAGGCCCAGGCTGGGTGCTAGTGGAGGAGATTGCCTCACAGGTAGCCTTTACAGGACCCCGAGTCACATTCTTCACATTTCCTGACTTCTGCTTCCGGGCGCCTTCAGAACCGTAGCACTGGTACAGAATGGGCAGAGAGAAACCAGCAATTGCTCTCTCCCCGGCTTGACCAAACTATAAAGAAACCCATTTTCCTTTACCAGTTTCTGTTTCAGACTTTCTTTTGGAAAATGAGGCAGCCGAAGTGCCCAGCAACACACGACAACCCTGTGCAGGTACAAAGTGTGAATACGTTAAAAATACTCGTTTCTACATAAATACGTTTACCCAGCATAATGCCAGCAACATTCAGGAGGCAGAGGCTGGAGGATCTCAGTGAGTTGGAGACCAGTCTCATCTGCAGAGTGAGCTCCCAGCCAGCCAGAGCTAAATGGTGAGACCCTATCTCAAATAAATACATTTGAAAATGTAATGTTGTAGAGATTTTTAATCCCAGTCTAGGGTTCCTACCCCACCTTTAACCATTTGGTTCCTGGATAAAATTTTGACACACACAACCTTTATATTTACAATAAGCCTTAAATGACCCAAGAGCTGGGCAGATATCGACCCTCTGTGTTATTAGAATCTACTTTCCTATCCATAACCCTGAGTTATTACTATATTTCACCTGGGCTGCTCTTAACTCTAATTGGCCAGCCCTCAGGGCCACATTTTCATGACTCATCTAACCCATGGTGGCTTCTACCTGTCCTCCACCTTCTTCTTTTTGTGATTCTCTTTCCACTCCAACCAACCCCCTACCCCAGGAAACCTAAACCCCACCTAGGTCTCTTCTGCCCAGCAGTAACCATTGGCATCTTTATTCATCAATCAGAAATAATTTGGGGGCAGGGTAATTGGGCCTACATGTAGATTCTAGGTCTTGGGGGCCACACTTGGCATTATAGTATATCTCAGTAAGGTGAAAAAGGGGGAGGGGGAGGAGGAGGGGGAAGATAAATTCTTCCTGGGTTTCTCTTGTGCATGATCATCAACGTGAAGAAGGTTATTTTAAACAGACATAACCCTTATTTTAAACGCATAAAAACAAGATTATAAACATGGCCAATAGAACCGTTTGGAGACTGTGTCCACTTCTGCCATTGTTATTCTTTCTGCCGTTGTCTATTTGCTGGGATTTGGAACTACGCAGGAGACACACCTCTGGATGTTTCTTTGTGGGTGTTCCCGACGAGACTTAACTGAAGCAGGAAGACCCAGCCAAAATATGATCAACACCATCCAATAGGCTGAATAAAAAGGAGAAAAGAGGCTGGGTACAGCGTTCCTCTCTCTCTCTCTCTCTCTCTCTCTCTCTCTCTCTCTCTCTCTCTCTCTCTCTCTCTCTCTCTCTCTTCTCCCATCCGGGGACCCCTGTGGTCCACGGGGCCTCCTGCCCTGCCTGCCATGCTCCCACACCTTTCCTTCCTTGAGTTGCTTCTGTGAGTCATGTTGTCAGAATTACAAGAAAAGTAACTGGTACAACTTCCTAAAAGACACCACCCTAGGAATTAGGATCTTTTCCAAATGAGGAAACGTAGAATCATTGTTCTGCCTCCTCAAAATGCCAGATAGTTTGTAAGAAATGGGAGAGGGATGACTGATGGTTTATGAATGGCAACGAGGATTAAATGAATTTTCTACATCTTCACGGTAGGGTACAGCTGATGAGATTCAGCCATTAGAGCAACCAGAATTTTCCAACATGCTGATTTTCAGTTGTGCGCCATTTAATAATCTTATTGTATCTCAATTTGCAAAACACAAATAAAAGGCAAGTGCCCCTAATGGCTGTCAGATTTCTAAGGCAGAGTACAAAGACAGAAGGCAGAAAGAGACCAGAGTCTGACCTTCAACAAACAAGACCGTGTTTATTAGCAAAAACAGTGAGGAGTAGCCTCTCTCCCGAGGGAAAGCGAGGGGTTCTGCCAGGGGAAAGCTGAGGCTGTGACCCTGTATAAGGATGGGGTGTGGGGCTTGGGAACTGTGGCAGTCATGGGGGTGGGGTGTTCCATGAAGGTCTGCTGAATCTTAAAATTGTCTGCTGCAAGCAAGACAGAGTACCTTGGGAAACAAGCTGTCTCTGCAAGCATGCTTTCTGGGCTGACTGATAATGGCCGGGCAATCTTACAGCATTTGTGCTTCTTTTTACATTATATATCTACTATTATTTTAAATGGTTTTTAATCATGTATGAACTGTCACTAGGAGGAAAAAGCTTTTAATTGTTCTGTTCATTCTGACTAGCTTGTTAAGGGCCAGCAGCAATATGATTGATGGCTGCTGTGTGACAGTGGTGTGTGTGTGTGTGTGTGTGTGTGTGTGTGTGTGTGTGTGTGTGCGTTGGTACACAAGAAGTGCTGTGGCTTCTCATCTATGTGCACGTGCCCTGGGAGTGGTTGGTCACTGAGGACACAATGGTGAGAACCTTTCCCCCAAAACAGGGGGAAATCAGCTGTAAGGGACTTTCATTACCTTTGTATGTCAGTGGGGTATGTCAGTGTAGCCAGTCTGAACAGGGTCCTGAACAGGGGTGCCAGGTGACAGTTGAAGGTAGGTGGTTGTTGTGGTGGCAGGACTCCAGTAGAGGTAAGATACCTTGAGCAGGATACCTTCTCCTAGGGGAACCAGGGGAAGATTGTAAGGCAGGCTATGGTGAGTGCTAATCACACTGTGACAGGGTGGTGGCTAGGGAGACTGCCCTGAAGCCAGGACATGGGACCCCAGGCAGCAGACAAGGCTGAGATAAACAGAGTGGGAAGTTCAGCTGATTCTAGAAACTTTCAAAGGAAGAATGAATAGAGTACTACCTCTGAATAGGGTGGAAGGGCGGAAGGTCAAAGTGAATGTGGGTTCCAATGACATTGAAGGGCAACTCTTGGGAAGGGAAGCTGAATTTTGCAAGAAATGTAATGACACCTTTAAATGCCAAGTTAAGGCCACAGTTGTGGGGTGGTGGGCCTTGAGAGGAAGCTGGTAAGACTGAGCTAAGGCTAGAAGCCCTGGAGACCCTGAAGACATGGTAGTAGATTTGCCTGCTCCCAGGACCAGGCCCTGTCACATAGCCATAGCACCCTCCCCCACATACCCCCACCCCCATAGAGAGGTTTGTGGCCATCAGTCACATAGAGGCAGCACCCCAAGCCCTTCCACACATAGATGAGGCATCCCTAAGCTCTCAGACCCAGCCAATAGGGAGCACCTGTTGTCAGACCACAACCCACCCCAAAACTATATAAAAGGATCCTATCCAGAAGAAGTAAAGGTATGTGAGTTACTCTGTCATCGAGAGCTTCTGTCATAAGAGCTGTAACACGGCCTCCAGGGCAGAGAGCTACTCTCATAAAACCCACCAGAAGCTTGCCTGCACCCCTGGCTAGTCAGCCTCCCAGCAGCTTGGCCTGGCCTGGCTTAGTACAGTGCAGCCAGTGTGGCATCTCAGAGCAACAAAAGTGACCAGTGATGGCAGCAGCAGAGGCCGGGGCGGAGGCAGCTGCATCAGTGAAAGTGGCAGACACAATTCCCCCTCCCTGCTCCAGTTCTCTCCCCTTCACTTGAACCTGGCCTGGCCAGAGATCTCCGTGGAAGGCCTCTGATACCCAGGCCCACACAGAGTGGGGTACGGAGAAAGACTGGTGCCCTCCAAGCAAACATGGCCATCATGCAGCTTTGAGAAGAGGAGAAGGTGAGGGTACACGACCTCCTCCACAGCTAGGTGGAGGCCAGCTCATCACAGAGCAATGGTGAAATAACTGACTCAGACTGAGTCCAGGACAGAGTCTAGGCTAGCCTGAGTCACAGGGAGCCAAGTGCAAAAAAAAAAAATCAGTGATGTGGCTGGAGAGACGGCTCAGAGGTTAAGAACACTGGCTGTTCTTCCAGAGGATACTGGTTCAATGCCCAGCACCCACATGGCAGCTCAGAACTGTAATTCAGGGCTTCTGACACCCTCACACAGACATCCTGCAGGCAAAACACCAATGAACCATCCTGAGTTCATTCCTGCCTTAGCTTCCCTCAGTGAGGGACTGTGATCTGGATAAATTAGCCAAATAGTGTTCTCCTTAAGCTTCTTTTGAACATGGCCTTTATCATAGAAACAGAAAGCAAACTAACACACACACACACACACACACACACACACACACACACACACACACACACCTGCATTTCTTTCTTTTTTTTTTTTTTTTTTTTTTTTTTCGGGCTGAGGACTGAACTCAGGGCCTTGTGCTTGCTAGGCAAGCGCTCTACCACTGAGCTAAATCCTGCACCTGCATTTCTTATATTTTTGGTTGAGACTAGCCTTTAACAGCTGAGCCACTCCCACCCCCCATTTCTTAAACCTCGCTTTCCCTTATTCACGTGGTGTACAGACTCCAAGCCCAGGATGCTTTTTGTCTTCTTCTGTGACCCCTACTTCTACAAATCAAAGCCTCCCTTTTCTCTTACTAACCTCGGCTGTGTGATTCACTAGCCGCCAGCCAAGGACGGAATGTAAGGAGCCCTGGAGAGTTCTTCCTCTTCAGCCACAGGAAAGATTTTGTTTCCATACAGATGAATGGCTGGAAGGAAGGAGGATCAGAGAAATAAACAGCGGAAACACTCACTTGTGATGGGAACAAGGTCTTTCCTGAAAGGCTCAATCACGTTTGTGTTAAAGGAAAGTCTCTGAAACAAGACCAGGCATCTCTCCAGCGTTCTGAACAAAGGAACAGAGACTCCGGCTGAGCAAGTGAAGTGGCCACAGAGACGCCATCTTGTCCTGACTTCCTTTGCATTCGCTTAAGCACTTCTCAGTCCTCCACCCAGCCACCCCCATCCCCACAATGGTGGCATCTACCCTCCCAATACATTTGAGACTTCTGTGGCCTTGACCATGGTCCAGAGGCATAAACCAAAATAATTAATGAAACCAAAATAACTGAAGAAGACAAAAATCAAAAGGAACTTTCATGTTATATCTGAAAAAAAAAATCACTACGTTCTGCCAGAAATGACCATTTCAAGGTTACTCTGTCATCTGAGTTTGATGTGAATTGTGATCTTTGTGGGTTTTGCCTTTAAAAACACTGTACTTTGAGACTCTGAGGCATGAGCCGGAACTTGGTCATGCACTAATAAAGGGACTTATGTATTTTTTGTTTGTTTGGTTTTGGTTTTGGTTTTGAAGACAAGGCTTCTCTGTGTAGCTTTGGTTGCCTGAAACGTGACAAAGATCCACCTGCCGCTGTCTCCCAAGTGCTGGGAGTAAGGTGTACACCACCACGGCCCCACTGCCTCACATACTTTTAATTGGCTTAACTGGAGTCGTCGTGGGACGACTCAGTGGGAACTTTAGCAGCAGGAGTGACTGCAAGAGGGTTTCCACCACCTTTCCCAGGTGATAAAAACAACCTGAAGAATGGCGGTCGACGAGAGTTGAGCCTTCGCAGACCCTAAAAGCCAGGCCTAGGCTGGTGCACACCTTGAATCAGAGCACTCCAGAAGCAGAGGCAGGCAGACCTCTGTGATCCAAAGCCAGCCTGGTCTACATAATGAGTTCCAAGCCAGTTGGGGCTACACAGTGAGAACCCGTCTCAGAACCACAACCAGAAGCAGGGTGTGGTGGCGCATACCTTTAATCTCGCCACTGGGGAGGCACGGGCATGGGGTAGGCTAGGCTGAGACCAGAGCTAATTTCAGAACAGCCAAGGTTCCACAAGGAAATCCTGTCTCAAAAAACCAAACCAAAAACAAAACAAAACGAAAAATAACAACAAAAAAGGTTAAAGTCCTAATACATTTTAAGCTTAAAGAAACCTAGGATGTAATGTCTGGAGAGATGGCTCAGTGGTTAAGAGAACAGTCTGTTTTTCTCAAAGATCAGGGTTCAGTTCCCAGCACCCACATAACAGATTACAACTGTCTGTAATTCCAGTTCCAAGGAATCTGACACCTCACAGCAATGCACATAAAATAAAGTTAAAATATTAAAAAAAAAAAAAAATCTCTGAATTCAAGGCCAACCATTTTGTACCAAGCAGCCATTTTGTAAGATACGGAGGTTACAGTAAAGAGATTTCTGTCCCTACTCGGATAGTTCACATTTGGAAAAAAAGAGACAAATGGAGGCAGGGACAAGGTGATTTTTTGAAAGCTCCGAGTTTAATACAATAGGACTCCAGACTGCTCGCTCACTGTTCCTTGCCTGTCATGCAGTAACTGGCCTGTGTCCACTACAAGAGCCTGTACAGGCCTCGCCTCCTCATGACGTCACTGGCCCGCGCCAGCCAATCAGCGTCGCCTGGCTCCGGCTGAGCGACTGTTCCTTGAGGCGGCTCTGTGGCTTGTGTTGTGACCCTGCTGAGCCACCATACCTCCCCGCCTCTGCGCCCAACGTCCGCGTCGCCGTTCTGCGCCGCCGCCATGGCCGACGTGGAGGACGGCGAGGAACCCTGCGTCCTTTCCTCGCATTCTGGGAGCGCAGGCTCCAAGTCGGGAGGCGACAAGATGTTCTCCCTCAAGAAGTGGAACGCTGTAGCCATGTGGAGCTGGGACGTTGAGTGCGATACCTGCGCCATCTGCAGGGTCCAGGTGATGGGTAAGCGATGCACGCGAAGTCGGGACCGCTGGGCGGGCCTGGCCGGCGAATGCTGGACCGGGCCTCCAGACACCGGATAGTTCCTGCAGGAAGTGGGCGTGACCGGGTTCCCCGAGAGGAACATCGGGGTTTTCCTGGGCAGCCTAGCGGCGAGCAAATCCCACAGCGGATCCCTCTCGTGGATCTGAGGGTTGGGATGTTAATGTTTTTGAGATGCTCTCACGTTCCTCAGGCTGGATTA